>NC_083570.1:102051962-102351962 GCF_027579695.1 Neoarius graeffei
CATCTTATCCAGCTTGGCACGTAATGTTATGTATTTGATGTGAAAATGTGACTGGGAATGTTGGTGTACTCTTATGGGTGAGTGAGGCGTACAAGCTAGGTGGACAGGATGGGCCTAACTATCGTCCCCCCCTCTTGGAGTGAGGACTGTTCAAAAGGCTTGATTTGATTGTTATGGAAATCGATATGAGAGCATTTGATTGGGCCTGGATGTCCTAATGCGATACGCGACGGGGGACAGTTTTCCTACGATCGAAAGGTCCCGACCAGTGTGGTAGGAACTTTTTAAAAAAAAAAAAACTCCTACCGGTTTGGTAAAGTTAAAATATAGGACTTTGTCGCCTATTTGATATTTGTGATGGGAGGCTTTTCGGTCGTAGTAGGCCTTTTGTTCTTTTATGCTCGTTTCGATTTATTTTGTTGAGGGGTCTGACCTCTTTTGTAACAGTTCTTTAATCTCAGCCAACTGGGCTTTTAAAGATTCCAGCTCTGAGCGGAACTCACCAGGTTGGTCTGAGTCACTGTGTCGGTCATCTCTACCCCTACGTTTAGAGTTACGGTCGGAACGCTCCTGCCGTCTCTGGCCAGAGCGGAGATGAAGGTCTTGTTGCCAACCACCTTGTTCCCTACGACCCTTTTCATGTGATGGGCGGTTGCCATAGTCCCTGTGGACTCGCCTTCGGTTCCTCCTGGCCTTACCTTGCCGATTCTTCCACTCACCCTTGTGATGGCTTGGCAAGGGGCGATTCGGACCGGGATTTCTCCAGGGGGGTCCCCCTTTTGGAGCTTCGCCTCCTTCTAAGGTTAGTGGGGGCTTGTCCTCGCTCTGGAGACTAAGGACTCTGGGTTCATTATTTCCGTTTGTGGGTTTGACAATGGTCTCCCAGGTCATTTGGGCTAGTTGCCTAATTTCCCTCATCGAGTGGAAACCCTGTCAACACGCTAGTGTGACGTGAGTCCGCACGCTTGGGTGGAGGTTATGTAAGAAGAGGGATTTGAACCCTCTATCTTCTTCCAAGTCTGGTGAGCTACTACCCTGGAAATAGGCAGTACGTAGCCATCTGTAATATTCACGAGGCGCCTCAGACCATTTTTGTTTGATTTGTAATGCACACAATGTCGTGGAGGTTTCGTCCGTGTATGGCGCATATTCTTCCCTCATGTAGTTGCGAAGTTTCGAATAACTATCGCGAACATTTGGGGGTAGTGTCTCTAAAAAAGCACGAACGCTGCTACTGGAGGTTTTCCAGATTAGTTTAAGTTTTTCTCGCTTTGTGGCGTTCGGTAGGTCCATCAGGCATCGGTCAATTTCCCGCAAATAATAATTTACGTTAGTTCTTTTATTCTCAGGATCGAATCGCTCAACATCGTTGGCAAGTAGGTCAATTTGCCGTAAGCAAAGGGTTTGGTGCACGTCCTTGTGTGACCTTCTTGGCTCTTCTGAGCACTCACTATCTAAGCTACTCTGGTGTTGCTCCCGTTTTGCACTAGATTCATAGCCTGATTCATCCAAAGATGGATCAGGAATACTGTAGCACACTGACCTGGGTGTGCTATGGTCTTGGGCTCGGGATGAGCACAGTACAGCTCCACCCTGGCTAAATGATAAAGTTGTGTAGTGAGTTGATGGAGTTTGGCGGGGTGTCTGGTCCTCGACCAGGTAATCTACGGTGTCCGGTTCAGACGCCTCTTCCCGCTCTGAACTTTGACGCATTGTTGGGGGTCTTTCACGCCCCTCGCACCCTTCTTGGGGGGTCTTCTCCTCAGCAGCCATCTTGGCAGCCGTTTCGGCTTTCTCTAGCCTTTCGGCGCAATCATCAAAGGAGGTTTTCAAGAGCTCATGCTCCCTATGTAAATCATTATTATCGGCTGCCAGCTCGGCGTTGCTGGTGGTCAGCCTTTCAACCTCTCTGCGGAGGCGTCTGATTTCTGAATCAGTATCTCGGAAGTATGACAGGAATAGCTTAACTTAATCTCTCATATGTTTGTTTGAGTTATCTATGTTGGTTTGGCATTCACTCTTACTTGTGTTCCTAATGTTTGCCTTTTCGGAGGCAGAGCAGTGAATGAGGTCTGCGATGACCTCAAGGAGAGACACATCTTGAGCGTTGTCTTCAATTTTTGAGACACGGGGGGATGCCATTTTGCTTAGATTGGGTATTGGATAATTAATTAATCAGTGAGTTAAATTATTAATTAATTTTTATTAATTAACATTAACTATGTAATCAATTAATCAATCAATAAAGTTGTTTGTTTGAAAATGCTATCTCTTATCCTAAATTAAGAATAGGTTATTAGTATTTGTGATATGGTTATCACACTACTGTTAACCGTTTAACACACCTGGGGGTATACTTTAGCAGTTGTTTAATCAAACTGGTAATTTATCTGTTGTTGCAACAATATTCAAGAAGTCAACAAACCAATCTCCTCACATGGGGCACCAATTTAAATGTAGGTGCATTTGGGTAATTGAGTGATCAATCTCATTAAATCTGAAGATTAATAATTAAAATTGAATCAGTCTCATTTGAATCATTTTCAGTGAATCGTTTTCATTGAATCAGTCTCATATTTTCATTAAATCACTCATGGAATCAGTCTCATTAATCAGTCTCATTAATTAATACCATTAATTTTGGTGTTTAATAATAAATTACCAAACAGCTAAATTAGGTATATTCCAAATTATTATGATCACTTACCATATTACATAAATCATATGCACCTTTTAGAATTCTTTGGAGATTGGGGACTTCAAAGTTATTGGAACAAATAAACACACAGTTTCAATAATAAATGAATTTATTATAAAAAAGATTTTAAAAAATGGATAATGGCAGTTGAAATATATACAAACAGTGAGATGTGTGTGTGTGAGTGAAAGGCCCTATGGCCTGAGCAGAAGGCTAGCGTGGGATGCTAGCTAGGTATGTTCGTGTCCACGTGGTGTAGGGATCACCACGTGGGATTTGAGGAGAACAAAGGAATTAGCCTTGTGTGGCTAAGCTAAGACAAAGGGAAGCTAGCTAAGGTGGGTTTGTGAGACATGTGGCCACGTGTGGAGGCCTAGATTAGCCTTGTGTTTAGCTAAGACAAAGGAATGCTAGCTAAGGTGTGTTTGTGTGTGGGGAGAGAGAGGCCTTGTGTGTGGCCTACAAAAAGGATTAGCTCTGGTAGCTTACTCCACGTGTGTTTGTGGGGGAGGAGTTGACCACGTGGTAAGGCCTATGGCCTAGCAAAAGAAAGAAGCTAGCGTGGGATGCTAACTGAGGTGTATTTGTGAGGCCAGGTGAGGCCTGTGACCACGTGTTTGTGTGTGTGTCAGGCCTGGTGACCACATCTTCATGTAGGCCTAGATTAACCTCGTGTGGCTAAGCTAAGACAAAGGGATGCTAGCAAAGGTGTGTTTGTGAGTGGGGGAGGACCGCCACGTGTTTCTAAGACAATACACTTAGCTTTGGATGCTAATGGGACAAAAGAAGTTAGCCGTAGGCTAATTTCACTAGCTTATAACAGTACTGAATCCACTGAAACCTTGATAAGGTCAAAATGTGTGATAAAGAAATTAAAGTGTTAGTCAGGAATAAAGAGAAGCATGCACAGCCTATCTATTAAACAATTGAGAGGACAAAATTAGAACAATTCAACACGCTGCATGTCTACAGTGTAACAATTAAATGTTCCAGAGTTTAAATTCACACTAGTTCAATAAAAGCTAATTCCTAAAGCCCTATTCGCATGGGATTAGTATTACCTGTGAACCTCTGGCGATTTGTAATAATTGCAGAGAATGTCTGAGATGTTAGTCCCGTGCGAATGCGCCATGTCTGTAATTTGTAAAGTAATAATTCCGCCGCAAATTACCTACTATATTTTGTCAAACACAGACGTCCAGTGACAATACTAGTCCCGTGCGAATACGCATATCCATGTTTGTTATTGTAATTGCGCGCATTTTATATCTTTTCCGGTTACTGTGAGTAGGCTAATTAGTAGGCTAATGAAGGCTACGGTTGAAATTTTCATGAGTACTGTTTTAGGGGCAAGTGGTAGTCGTGCCCCATACCACACTACATGGAATCCGCTTCCCAAAAACAGCAAGAAATCCAAGAGGAAAGCTCGGAGATTTTTGACCTGGATGACTTGTGTGGCTGCTTTCGGTAAGGAACATTTTTAATATTTCATAGCTATAGCCAGTGCTTAATTTGTAAAGTGGGAGGTCCCGGAGCGCAGAGGATGAGTGGCTCCGGTGCGAAAAAAAAAGAAGGGGGGGGCGCGCTTCTGGGCATGTATTGTAATAACACTGCAAATTAAGTTCATCTGCGAAAAACCCCACTCACACTCTGCACTTGAGATAGGGACAGTGTTGATCCCGGCCAAGAGGCCCTTCAGTTCATCTGGGATGAATTCTCCATTACTTTCCCTGAATGCCCTGATGACATGTCGTGGGTCATTGATGCAAAACTGCTGGCAGAGCACTTCCACTTCTTTTTCCCCGAACAGCATGTCTTCCTCCCGCGGCCACAGAAGTGTGCACCCTCCTTTTCCGTAATATACAAACAGATATTTTGTGAATGTCGTTTCATGAGAGAAATCACCAACAAGACAGATATCAAAATCAGACATTAACACTAAATAAACTTGCATTTATTTATTTATTTATTTATTTATTTTGTTACATAGTCAAGAGCGGTGGCGGATCACTGGATCCAGTGTAAATAGCTGCCGGAGCCAACGTCCGAGGTTCCGGAGCGCGCTCCGGCTTGCTCCCCCTCAAATTAAGCCCTGGCTATGGACCCTTTTCACGTGATGTCACAACAAACGCGGCCGACATTTTGGACATGTACTACCAGTAGTTTACCACAGCCAGCATTGAGGAATGGCAGCAAAGAAAGTGTTTATTTTCAGCAAGACTTCCATCATGCCACTATATTGTTGTGCACCTGGATGTAGTAACCATCAACAAACAAGGCAAGGGTTATCATTTTATTGGATCCCGGTAGATGCTGACCGATGGAGAAGATGGATAGCGGCCATAAACAGGAAAGATTGGCAGCCCTCGGCATACCAGCGCTTGTGCAGTGACCACTTTGTTGGAGGTAAGATGAATAAAATTAGCCAGAAAAGGCATTACATTGCTGTTAACATTCTGTGGCGGCGAGTATGTAACCAAATAGGCTAAAATAACCTATTGTAACCTCTTTGTTCTTCTGTAGTAGCTATTAGCTAACAACATTAGCTAGCATTGTGTTCTTTTGCTGTTGGTAGACTGTAGGACAGATCAGAGGCAGTGTCCTACAAACAGCGCTTAATTTGAGGGGGAGCAAGCCGGAGCATGCTCCGGAACCTCGGGCGTTGGCTCCGGCAGCTATTTACACTGGATCCGGTGATCCGACACCACTTTTGACTATGTAACAAAAAAAATAATAATAATAATAATTAAATAAAAAAATGCAAGTTTATTTAGTGTTAATGTCTGATTTTGATATCTGTCTTGTTGGTGATTTCTCTCATGAAACAACATCCACAAAATATCTGCAGATGAACTTAATTTGCAGTGTTATTACAAAACATGCCCAGAAGCGCAGCGCCGCGCCCCCCTCCCCCCCTCTTTTTTTCCCGCACCGGAGCCGCTCATCCTCTGCGCTCCGGGACCTCCCACTTTACAAATTAAGCACTGCCTACAAATAAGTGTTCAAAACAAGAGGAACATGTATTTGTCTCTTAAATCCAGGCCGTTCCCTGTAATCTGTAACAACGGTTGGAGAAAGTAATGGCAAATAGTGAGTGCACAAACCATAGAAGGTAAACTGTACACAGCGCCAGGGCAGTGTGATGGTAAACGTCGCTCTCTAAGCCTGCTAACCTCAATTTTTGAAAATACCTCTCCCTCTGCTCGCCCTGTAAATGCCCTACGTCTCTGGATAGCGAAGGTGTTTTCTGCATCTCGCTCCTTTTTCTTGTATGTTCTCCGTTTGTCGCCTTCCTCGCATTCAAACCAGTTCGAGCCGAAGTCCGCTACATGTCCAAAATGGTGGTCGCGTTTACGAAGGTCACGTGACTGAAAAGGGTCTATAGCCAGGCCATATCCTCCATGGATTAGGGATGGCAAAAACTAAAAAAAAATCTTGACCGACCACCGAGCCTCATTAGCCGGTTAAAGTCGGTTAACCTATGAGTTTATTATTAATAATAATAATAATAATAATAATAATAATACGTTCGTTTTATATAGCGCTTTTCTAGACACTCAAAGACGCTTTACAACAATTATAGAAAAAGAAAAAAAATAAAGAAAAAATAAAAATAAATAAATAAAATAATAATTAAATGAAATAAAAATAAAAAGTCCACCAAGTAGGGGACAGGATGTAATACCCGTGGTGTAGCAGCCACAGTCCCACCAAAAGGCGCATGAAAACAAGTCCCACATCTCCAGCACCGCCGCCGCGAGGCCGTCAGCCACATCGCTCGAACACCACGCCATGGATCCACAAAGCGAACAGAGAAGCTCCGCCACGCAAAGCGCTGGTGTGTCCCAAACCGTCTGCACAGCCGCCGTGACGCCACCGAGCAACATCGCCCGGAACATCACGCCAAGGGTCAAAGTGCAGAGCGCTGGACAACCACGATGCCAAATGAGCAACGAGCCCACCGCAGTCCAACAGCCGGGAGTGCAGGCATCACCCGCGGCGAACCAAGGCCTGGAGGGAAACCAACACCTAAAACTGGGTGAGTTTAAACAGGGATGCAAACGGTGCGCCTTTTTCACGGCTCGTAGAGATCCGATTTTTTTTTTGGGGGGGGGGCGTTGGAGTGTCTGAATAATTTCATCAGAGTAAATTCTGTATTAAAAATAAGCAAATGCCATTACAGTCCATGAAAAAGCCGTGAAAAAGTCGGCATCTGCGCCTTTAGTTTGTGTGGAGAGGTATGATCTGCAATAACATGCATTGTTGGCTACAGACCGAAACATACTTTCAGAATGCACTGGCCAAGGCAGGACTAAACTTGCTGTGCCTTCTAATAATAATTAAAAAAAACCCAGAATAGTAATTTGTAAGCTAAAAAGCCTGTGTCTACACTTTTTTCTTTTGCCGAGTGGCAGCTGTGTTCAACTGGGGCGGGACATGACTGAATGGGTGTTTCTGAAGTACAGGATGTTACGACATATCCGGTCGTGATGTCTGTAAATTGAGTAAATTACGGACTTTGCTTATCCCATACGAATGCAAGGGATTTAACACAGAGGTTGGGTGGGAACTTACAAATTACTATAGGTTCACAGGTAATACTAATCCTGTGTGAATAGTGCTTTAGACTAGGTTTTGCCCAAATGCCAAGTCTTACTCAGTATCTTGCCTCTAGCAAGATTATGAAGAGATGTTCCGAGACTTTTGGAGTTTCGCCGTTGTGGAGCACGTGAGTCGCTTCCGTGAGGCGCAGAGAATTTCTTAGTCCGACACGTGGTCGCTCGTGATGAAAAGAAAGTCTCTTATCAAACAATGTGCACAGAGAATTAATCAGGAGGAATTCCGGTCGCTCCTAATTTTAAATTAGCTGCCTGGACTGCAGTCGTACATGCTTACAAGGAACAAATGAAAAACCAGTTGTAACTCAAGCTGAGTTTAAAATCGCACGATCCGAGAATCTACTGTGGCCAAAGGTGAAAGGAAAGCGCAAAACTCTGGTTCTTGCAAGAAAGAAGAAAAAGACATCTTTATCTGGGTTTTCTGGTGCAGGGTATCTCTTTGTGTCTGGATGGCTTGGAATCCAAACGAGAGAGAGAAAGACGGAAGCGCTGTTCCGTTATTTATGCCTTCATGGAGGATGTGATGTTGGTGATCCCGCCCCAGCGTGATGCAGGTCAACGCAGAAGTTGGCTGATGGGAAATGTAGTTTCTTAAAGAGACGGGCTGTATTGTACCTACAACAGCTAACCCAAAGAAGTGTGCAATTGGGCAGGTGGAAGTACGGTATCTGGGTTTCCACTTGGGCCATGGGCTGGTGCGTCTCCAAATTAATAAGACTGCAACGATTGCGGCCTGCTCAAGGCCCAAGACCAAAAACAGGGTGAGACAGTTCCTGGGGCTGGCTGGCTACTATCGTTGGTTCATACCTAATTATTCGGACGTCACCAGCCCACTGACTGATCTCACTAAAAAGGGAGCACCAGATCCGATCCAGTGGACGGAGCAATGCCAACAGGCTTTCTCTAGGGTAAAGGCTGCACTGTGTGGGGGGCCACTGTTACACTCCCCTGACTTTTCTCTCCCCTTTATTATACAGACGGACGCATCGGACAGAGGACTGGGGGCCATTTTGTCCCAGAAGGTGGAGGGGGAGGAATGTCCTGTGCTGTACATTAGCCGGAAGCTGTCAATGCAGGAAGGCAGGTACAGCACGATAGAGAAAGAGTGCCTAGCCATCAATTGAGTGGTCCTCGCCCTCCGGTACTACCTATTGAGACGCCCTTTCACCCTCTGTTTGGACCACACGAAGGATGCCAACGCGCAGATCACTCATTGGTATCTTGCCCTCTAGCCATTCAAATTCGAGGTGGTCCACAGGCCGGGGGTATAAATGGTGGTGGCAGACTTCCTGTCTCATCAGGGGTGGGAGTCCGCTGCATACCAGATGGCTCCCCGGCCTGAGTTGGGTGGTGGGGGTATGTGGCAGCGAGGGTGTGGCCGAGCATCAGTCTGTGAATGGAGGGCAGAGTAGGGGAAGGTGAGTGGTCGTATCACTACACCCCTTGTCAATTAATGTGTGTTTGTGTGTCTCTTACAGTGATGGCGCCCTATAAAAGGAGTGAGAGGAATAGAGGAGGGGAGATCGGGGGACCAGAACATGATAGTACTCTGAGTGTGTATGAGTGTGTGTGTGTGTGTATATGAATGTGTCCCCAATGAACAGAGTTGTGCTGAAAAGCAATATAAAGCAAACTCACAAGCAAATAACAGCCTGCCGTACTTCTGTGCTCCACCCACATCCGGGCCGTTTCTACAGCAATAAAACTGTTGGAATTTCGTGATCCAATGTCCAAGAGCTCCTGTCTGCTGTAAGATGTTAAAGCAGTGCCATACTGAATGAACAGTCCAGTAAGGAGCAGATAAAACACCGCTAATTAACAAAATCTGGAGAGACGCTGAGCCTCGCGTCGTTCACTTTCAGCCATCTTGGTCATACATGCAGGTTAGGTTAATTGGTGGCTCTAAATTGACCGGAGGTGTGAATGGTTGTTTGTCTCTATGTGTAAGCCCTGTGATGATCTGGTGACTCATCCAGGGTGTACCCCACCTCTCACCCATAGTCAGCTGGGATAAGTGATTATGGATAATGGATGGATTATGCATTACGGCTGCACCAACCCCATGTTAGCTGTTTATTAGGAGGCCGGCTAAATGCTTTACACATGTTGGCTCATGCTTCGGCACCAACCGTTAGCAAATATTCATATTGCTTTTGTGAGAAAATCTTGATATGTCTTTCTTTTCCTTTTTTTCATGATATTATTTGTTCCCATAAAGGCCTTTATAAGAAGCCTTGCTTGTATTTCTGCCTCTACACCTCGGCATGGCTTATTGCTAGCAGTAATGAACCCAAACTGCTATAAGGCAAAAAGAGAAAATATTGAGCAAGTCACTCTGCAAATGACCACAAACTCATAATGCTTGCAGTAATGAGAGGTGTTAAAAGCTCTGGCGACTTTTCTGACAGTGCAGAAGGTTGGAGATAATGGGGATGGCACAATGACAGACAGCGTGTGTGTGTGTGTGTGTGTGTGTGTGTGTGTGTGTGTGTGTGTGTGTGCGCGCGTGTGCGCACGTGCGTGTGTTCTGTGTCAGACAGATTTTAATGATGCCGTTTCCAAACACGTTATTGTAGAGATTCAATCAGTGAACCTCATTAGATTTGAACATCATGAAGGTGTCAGTTCAGAAAAATTCAAACACAGAGAGGGTTTAAATTATATAAAACATGGGTTTATATGCAATGAGTAAAGATCATGCACTGTTATGTGACTGCAGTTGGAGTGAATACAGGAGGTAAATGTTAAAATGAATTATTTAAATAATTCCATATTCTTCTCTAATATTTAAATGAATTATTTTTGATGGTTTTTTTTTATTAATTTGTATTTATTTTTTCATTTTATTTCTCATGCTGGACATGAATAAATTAAGTTCACTTTGGCCTATGAAATCATTTATACACGTCTATACTAAAAGGTATACATAAGGTATTAAAGGTAGACTGCCTTTCAGATTTTTCAAATGTAGATGATAAAAAGCATTTTCCCTGACACCCAATTATTTTTGTTTAGTGGACCGAAAGCTACTGAATTTTAATCACAGACTTCCAATTTCATTAGATTTTTTTTTAACAGAACAATTAATAAATTTAGAACCACATGGCCCAAAACTCCGCTATTTTTTCCTGCTTCACCATGACCCAACACAGGATACTGCGTCATGCATCACGTGGTGGGCTTTCCCTATTTGCGCAAGGCATTGTGGGATACAAATTTGAAACAGGAGAGAAAAATGCAGGATGTAAGTGTGCGAATGAAATGTGAAAGATTGACTACAGTAACGGAAAGTGATAAGAAAAGACATTTTGTTGTGAAGGAAAGGAAACGCAGGAGCAAACTAATAAATATTGGTGGTCAGCAAGCACCTCGGTGTGATCAGCTGTTCGTTTAGTGAAAGAATGATGTAACTGTCAGTGCATGGTCAAAGGTAAACCTTCACATGAGCACACGAACATCCTCTGTCTGCTTGACTGCACGAAGCAAGCGATTTCCTGGACATTATTTGCAAGAGAATCCCATCAAATTAAATAACTTTCCACCCACATAATGGCCTGGATTTTTTTTTATGATGTTACAGAAATAAACATATATCACAATAACCAAATTTCAGAGGGAACTAAATTTCACCGATTTTATGAAATTGAAAGGCCATCTCACTTCAAATCATGTAGATTTTAATTTACTAAAGATATACATAAAACACATGCATACACAACAGTGGTGCTTGAAAGTTTGTGAACCTTTTAGAATTTTCTATATTCCTGGAAAAATATGACCTAAAACATAATCAGATTTTCACACAAGTCCTAAAAGTAGATAAAGAGAACCCAGTTAAACAAATGAGACAAAAATATTATACTTGGTAATTTATTTATTGAGGAAAATTATCCAATATTACATATCTATCAGGCCCTGTGATGACCTGGCGACTTGTCCAGGGTGTACCCCGCCTTTCGACCGTAGTCAGCTGGGATAGGCTCCAGCTTGCCTGCGACCCTGTAGAAGGATAAAGCGGCTAGAGATAATGAGATGAGATGAGACATATCTATCAGTGGCAAAAGTATGTGAACCTTTGCTTTCAGTATCTGGTGTGGCCCCCTTGTGCAGCAATAACTGCAACTCAACATTTCCGGTAACTGTTGATCAGTCCCGCACACTGGCTTGGAGGAATTTTAGCCCATTCCTCCATACAGAACAGCTTCAACTCTGGGATGCTGGTGGGTTTCTTCACATGAACTGTTTGCTTCAGGTCCTTCCACAACATTTCAATTGAATTAAGGTCAGGACTTTATTTATTTGCATTGGACTTTGACTTGGCCATTCCAAAACATTAACTTTATTCTTCTTTAACCATTCTTTGGTAGAACAACTTGTGTGCTTAGGGTCGTTGTCTTGCTGCATGACCCACCTTCTCTTGAGATTCAGTTCATGGACAGATGTCCTGACATTTTCCTTTGTAACTCGCTGGTATAATTCAGAATTCATTGTTCCATCAATGATGGCTAGCCATCTTGGCCCAGATGAAGCAAAACAGGCTCAAGCCATGATACTATCACCACCATGTTTCACAGATGGGATAAGGTTCATATGCTGGAATGCAGTGTTTTCCTTTCTCCAAACATAACACTTCTCATTTAAACCAAAAAGTTCTATTTTGGTCTCATCCATCCACAAAACATTTTTCCAATAGCCTTCTGGCTTGTCCACGTGATCTTTAGCAAACTGCAGATGAGCAGCAGTGTTCTTTTTGGAGAGAAGTCCTTGCAACCCTGCCATTCACACCATTGTTGTTCAGTGTTCTCCTGATGGTGGACTCATGAACATTAGCCAATGAGAGAGAGGCTTTCAGTTGCTTAGAAGTTACCCTGGGGTCTTTTGTGACCTCACCGACTATTACACGCCTTGCTCATGGAGTGATCTTTGTTGGTCGACCACTCCTGGGGAGGGTAAGAATGGTCTTGAATTTCCTCCATTTGTACACAATCTGTATGACTGTGGATTGGTGGAGTCCAAACTCTTTAGAAATGGTTTTGTAACCTTTTCTAGCCTGATGAGCATCAACAACGCTTTTTCTAAGATCCTCAGAAATCCCCTTTGTTCGTGCCATGATACACTTCCACAAACATGTGTTGTGAAGATCAGACTTTGATAGATCCCTGTTCTTTAAATAAAACAGGGTGCCCACTCACACCTGATTGTCATCCCATTGATTGAAAACACCTGACTCTAGTTTCACCTTCAAATTAACTACTAATCCTAGAGGTTCACATACTTTTGCCACTCACAGATATGTAATATTGGATCATTTTCCTCAATAAATAAATGACAAAGTATAATATTTTTGTCTCATTTGTTTAACTGGGTTCTCTTTATCTACTTTTAGGACTTGTGGGAAAATCTGATGATGTTTTAGGTCATATTTATGCAGAAATATAGACAATTTTAAAGGGTTCACAAACTTTCAAGCACCACTGTAAATAATTTCTCTACAGAGAATTATGTCATAAGAGCAAAAACAGTTTTCATGTTTGGCTTAATGAATATATAACTCAAATATTCCACCTAAAATGCAAAATACAGGGAATACAAGATATGATTATGTAACTTGATTAATTTTGTGCATGCAATGCAATTTACTGCGCTTCAAATTCACTTTGGGGACACAATTGCACGAAGGGCATGCATTGCATTTGCTGTAGCACATTTCTGCCGGTTGAAGACAAAATTATTCCATTTACAACCATTTGCAACATCTTAAATCATTGGCAATTTATCTAAATTATGTCTTAGTAATATAATCAGGAAATTTCCCAAAATAATTACTTAATTTTTCATATTAAATATTCACTTGCACAAAATTTCCCAAGTGACACAACAGAAGTGTTTGCCTATTTTTTCTGGATCACAAGTTCAAATCCCAACAAGGCCTCATCCATCCGGAACCAAAGGAGCAAAATGGACATGCTGCCTGACTGGGAAGGATGGCATACTCTCTTTACCCATGATCAATTAGAGTGACCCTAATTGATCATGGGCATTTGTGAGCTTATGTATGTGGAAGAGGGCTAATAGCACTTTCCTCTGAGTGTGTTACACTGGAGCAAGATTAGCAGTTTGAAAAGATGTGAAAGTTGGGTTCATGTGCATCAAAGGAAGCACATGTTATCCTTCACCCTCTCCAGCTGGTAGCTGTCTTGTGATAGGTGAAAACTGGCTAGTGCACTCTCATGTTACCTCTTTTTTTAATTATTAATTTCTTCATATTTTATTTTGATATGAATAGAAGTCTCTTGATAATGGAACATGCCATGGCTGCTAGGAAGTCCAGTAAGAACCTCACATACAACCCCGATTCCAAAAAAGTTGGGACAAGGTACAAATTGTAAATAAAAACAGAATGCAATGATGTTGAAGTTTCAAAACGCCATATTTTATTCAGAATAGAACATAGATGACATCAAATGTTTAAACTGAGAAAATGTATCATTTAAAGAGAAAAATTATGTGATTTAAAATTTCATGACAACAACACATCTCAAAAAATTTGGGACAAGGCCATGTTTACCACTGTGAGACATCCCCTTTTCTCTTTACAACAGTCTGTAAACGTCTGGGGACTGAGAAGACAAGTTGCTCAAGTTTAGGGATAGGAATGTTAACCCATTCTTGTCTAATGTAGGAGTCTAGTTGCTCAACTGTCTTAGGTCTTTTTTGTCGTATCTTCTGTTTTATGATGCACCAAATGTTTTCTATGGGTGAAAGATCTGGACTGCAGGCTGGCCAGTTCAGTACCCGGACCCTTCTTCTACGCAGCCATGATGCTGTAATTGATGCAGTATGTGGTTTGGCATTGTCATTGTTGGAAAATTCAAGGTCTTCCCTGAAAGACACGTCGTCTGGATGGGAGCACATGTTGCTCTAGAACCTGGATATACCTTTCAGCATTGATGGTGTCTTTCCAGATGTGTAAGCTGCCCATGCCACACGCACTAATGCAACCCCATACCATCAGAGATGCAGGCTTCTGAACTGAGTGCTGATAACAACTTGGGTCGTCCTTCTCCTCTTTAGTCCAAATGACGCAGCGTCCCTGATTTCCATAAAGAACTTCAAATTTTGATTCGTCTGCCCACAGAACAGTTTTCCACTTTGCCACAGTCCATTTTAAATGAGCCTTGGCCCAGAGAAGATGTCTGCGCTTCTGGATCATGTTTAGATACGGCTTCTTCTTTGAACTATAGAGCTTTAGCTGGCAACAGCGGATGGCACGGTGAATTGTGTTCACAGATAATGTTCTCTGGAAATATTCCTGAGCCCATTTTGTGATTTCCAATACAGAAGCATGCCTGTATGTGATTCAGTGCCGTCTAAGGTCCCGAAGATCACGGGCACCCAGTATGGTTTTCCGGCCTTGACCCTTACGCACAGAGATTCTTCCAGATTCTCTGAATCTTTTGATATTATGCACTGTAGATGATGATATGTTCAAACTCTTTGCAATTTTACACTGTCGAACTCCTTTCTGATATTGCTCCACTATTTGTCGGCGCAGAATTAGGGGGATTGGTGATCCTCTTCCCATCTTTACTTCTGAGAACCGCTGCCACTCTAAGATGCTCTTTTTATACCCAGTCATGTTAATGACCTATTGCCAATTGACCTAATGAGTTGCAATTTGGTCCTCCAGCTGTTCCTTTTTTGTACCTTTAACTTTTCCAGCCTCTTATTGCCCCTGTCCCAACTTTTCTGAGATGTGCTGCTGTCATGAAATTTCAAATGAGCCAATATTTGGCATGAAATTTCAAAATGTCTCACGTTCGACATTTGATATGTCTATGTTCTACTGTGAATACAATATCAGTTTTTGAGATTTGTAAATTATTGCATTCTGGTTTTATTTACAATTTGTACTTTGTCCCAACTTTTTTGGAATCGGGGTTGTATTTTCTCTGGTCCATTCTGAAGTAATGAACCCCAAACAGGGTACTATGAAGGGTGGCACACCCATGGCTGCCATGTATAGGATTGTTTCCCACTGAAATCATGATAAGTATTCACATCATTGGGCCCTTAAAAAAGCCTTTTTTTTCAAAGGGAAAATATAATTAAATGGACACTTCAGTCCAGAGATTATTTACATGTTTTAGATTAGATTAGATAGAACTTTATTGATCCCTTTTGGAGGGTTCCCTCAGGGAAATTAAGATTCCAGCAGCATCATTACAGGATAAACAGAGAATAGAAAATAGAGAAAAAACTTCTAGATAAATTAAATTAAGTATTTACATATACAAGTATAAAAAGAATAAGATATGGGGAAGAGAGGAAGGGGGGAAAGGGGGCCAGCAGGAGAGATATTGCACTTTATATTGCACATTATATTGCACATTGTCCAGTCTTGCTTATTGTTAGGCTAGGCGACTGCTCCTTCCTGTCCTCTGTCCTCCTGTTACCCCTCCCCCCCCCCCCCAAGAGAGGAGTTGTACAGTCTGATGGCATGAGGGACAAAGGAGTTTTTAAGCCTGTTCATCCTGCACTTGGGAAGGAGCATTCTGTCACTGAACAGGCTCCTCTGGTTGCTGATGACGGTGTGCAGAGGGTGACTGGCATTGTCCGTGATGTTCAATAGTTTGTCCATAGTCCTCTTCTCTGCCACCATCACCAGAGAGTCCAGCTTCATGCCGACCACAGAGCGGGCCCACTTGATCAGTTTGTCCAGCCTGGATGTGTCCTTCTTGGATATGCTGCCCCCCCCCCCCCCCCCCCCCAGCACACCACGGTGTAAAACAGGACACCGGCGACCACAGACTGATAGAACATCCACAGGAGTTTCCTGCAGATGTTAACGGACTGTAGCCTCCTAAGGAAGTATAGCCTGCTGTGTCTCTTCCTGTATAAGTGATTGGTGTTGCAAGTCCAGTCCAGCTTGCTGTCCAGCCACAGCCTGAAGTACTTGTAGGAATCCACAGCCTCCACTTCGACTCCCTCGATCAGAACTGGTTGTGACCTTGGTCTAGACCTCCCAAAGTCAATGACCAGCTCCTTGGTCTTTGAGGTGTTGAGCTGCAGATGGTTCCTGTTGCACCAAACAGCAAAGTCCCCTCACCAGGCTCCTATACTCCTCCTCTCTGTCATCACTGATACACCCAACGATGGCTGTGTCATTGGCGAACTTCTGAATGTGACACAGCTCCGAGTTGTAGCAGAAGTCTGCGGTGTACAAGGTGAAGAGAAGAGGGGCCAGCACTATGCCCTGGGGTGCTCTGGTGCTGCTAATCACAGTGTCAGATGTGATGTCCTTCAGCCTGATGTGCTGCGGCCTTTTGGTGAAGTAGCTGGAGATCCAGGTGACCAGGCAGGGGTCCACTTGTATTCTGTTCGGTTTGTCCTGAAGCAAAAGGGGCTGGATGGTGTTGAAGGCACTCGAGAAGTCCAAGAAGAGGATCCTCACTGTGCCATTTCCCTTATCCAGATGCGAGTGGGCTCGGTGTAGCAGGTAGAGGATGGTGTCTTCCACACCCACACCTGCCCGGTACGCAAACTGCAGACAGTCCTGGGCATGTTTTACCTGGGGTCTGAGGAGGCTGAGGAAGAGCTGCTCCAATGTCTTCATCAGATGTGAAGAGAGTGCCACTGGTCGGAAGTTGTTCAGCTCACTGGGCCGATTCTTTTTGGGAACTGGAACAATGCATGATGTCTTCCAGAGGGGGACACTCTTCCCAGCTGCAGGCTGAGGTTGACGATGCATTGGAGTGGTTCACCTAGTTCAGCAGCACAGGTCTTCAGTAGTTGGGGACACACCTTGTATGGGCCTGCTGCTTTCCTGGGGTGAAGCTTCCTCAGTTGACCTCTGACCTGGTCTGCAGTAATGCATGGAGGAGTCTGTGTTGAGGAGGGGGCTGCTGCGATGACTGGGAGGACATGTGTTGAGGGAAGAAGGAGAGATGGCTGCAGTGGGGGGGAGGGGGGGGGACGTGGGCTGGTTGAACCAGTTGAAGCAGTTATTCAACTCATTCACCCTCTCCACTGTCCCCTCAACAACTCTGGTCTTTTGTATTGTGGCCTGTGATGGTTTTCACACCTTCCCAGACCTCCCTCATGCTGTTCTCCTTCAGCTTCCGCTCCACCTTTTTCCTGTAGCTGTCCTTAGCTTCCCTCACACAGCGTTTCACCTCCTGCTGTGCTGCTTTCATCTCCTCCCTCTCCCTGCTCCTGAAGGTGGCCTTCTTCCTGTTGAGGACAGCTTTGACTTCCTGTGTTACCCATGGCTTGTTATTAGGGTAACACCATACAGTCTTAGCGGGGGAAACCACGTCTGCACAGAAGTTGAGATAATCTGTCAGACAGTGTGTCAGCCCCTCTATGTCCTCACAGTGTGGGCTAAGCAGCACATCCCAGTCCGTAATGTCATAGCAGTCTCTGAGGGCATCTTCCATTTCAGAGGACCACCTCCTGATGGAGCTAGTTGTTGCAGACTGCCTTTGAACCAGGGGGGTGTACTTTGGCTGTAAACAAACCAGGTTATGGTCAGACTTCCCTAGTGGGGGGAAGGGTGTGACTCTGTATGCATCCCTCACATTAGCATACAGCAATTCAATTGTCCTGTTGTTCCTTGTTGGACAATCCAAAACCTGGTAAAAAGCAGCCAAAGTAGAGTCCAAAGTAGCATGATTAAAGTCCCCAGAAATGATCATAAATGTCTCAGGGTGCTGCGTCTGCAGCCTTGCTGTGACAGAGTGAATCCTCTCACATGCAGTGGCTGCATCTGCCCTCGAAGGGATATAAACAGATGGTGATCATGTGACTGAACTCCCTCAGCAGATAATATGGCCACAGGCTAACAGCTAGCAGCTCCAAGTCCAGGCAACATAAGACTCTTTACGGAGATATGTCCTGGGTTACACCAGTGGTTGTTCATGTAAATGATGAGTCCCCCACCTTTGCCTTTCTCGCATGCTTTAGTGTCTGTCGGCTCTCACAGCAGTGAATCCCCACAGGTCCACGTTAGCATCTGGTACAAGGTGTGTTAGCCATGTCTCCATAAAGATAAATAAGCTGCTCTCCTGATAAATCTGCTGGTTGTTCAGTGCGGATAGCTCATCGACCTTATTCGGCAGCGAGTTCACATTCCCCATGATAACGGAGGGAATGGATGGTTTGTAGTGCCGCTGATTGCCCGCTCGCCTAGCCTTTAGCTTGGCTCCGGCTTTGCAGCCCCTGGATTTCCTCCTCAGCTCTGCTGGGATGGGGTGTCATATTCCGGCTCATCCCATTGTTTTCAGAGCCAGCAGCTCCTCTCTCGAATAAGCGAGAAAACTGGCTCCTGGTTGCATGTTAAAGTTAAAAATATCCATGTGATATAAGTAAAACACACTCTGTCTTCATAAGAAGAGCAGAAAAGTAAAAAAGGTGGAAAAAAGAGGTTTAAAGAGCTAAAAACTACAGAGCTACTGGAGAGGCAGCAGTCTCACACAGTGCCCGTTTACTCATTTGGCTTGTATGTCAAGTCAAGTCCAAGTAAGAAATATTTTATTTACTAATATTCAACTGTAATTTTAGTAAATTAATAAATCATCTGAAAATAATCAAACAGGAAATATGATATGGTGTAGAATTTTTTACTGTTGCCTCAGATCAAAGATCACAGCTTGTTAATTTATATTTGTTTGCCTCAATAAGTGAAGAGCATCTGACTCTGCCCTGAAGTCTCCCCCAAAAAGTAAAATGACTGCAATTTTATGTGGATTTGCCATACAAGCATTCTAGATTCATGAACCAAATCGTTACTGAAGCCAGTCCAAATCTGCTAAACGAAGGTGACTGTCGTGCCGATCTGCCAGAGGAAATGCAGATCCAGAGTACTCTGGAGATGATGAACCTCTCCTATCTGGGGAGGTAGTAAATGAAACTGGAGGCAGCATGGGGAAGTTTTTGTTGCTTAATCGATTTAATCATTATTCTACATTCGTGAATGCTGTGCAATCATTATAACGGAGACATGGCTACAACCGCTAATCCCCGACGCTTCGGTGCAGCTAGCAGGCTGCACGCTACACAGATGGGACAGGAATAGCGACTCCAGGAAAAACAGAGGAGGGGGGCTCTGCGTTTACGTGAATGAAGGTTGGTGCAACAACAGTACAGTCTTAGACAAGCATTGTTCTCCTGACCTAGAGTTCATGTCTGTAAGATGCAGACCCTTCTTTCTGCCGAGGGAGCTAGCAGCTGTTATCATCACTGCAGTCTACATACCACCGGACGCTAACGCTAACGTCAAAACCGCTCTCTCTCTGCTCGCAAACAACATTAACAACCACCAGCGAGCCTACCCAAACGGTGCGCACATCATTGCAGGAGACTTCAATAAGGCAAACCTCAAAACGGTGTTGCCTAAATTTTACCAACATGTGAAGTGTGCAACGAGGGGAGTAAATACTCTGGACCATGTTTATTCCAACCTTAAACATGCCTACAGAGCTATTCCCCTCCCCCACCTCGGACAGTCTGACCATCTCTCCCTGTTCCTACCCCCCGCATACACCCCCCTCAGCCGGCAATCAAAGCCACTAAGACGGACAATTACCACCTGGCCTGACGACGCCCTCCCCCGACTCCAGGACTGCTTTGAACGAACACAGTGGGAAGTTTTCCATCACGAGGACCTGGCCACATACACGGATGCAGTGCTAGCTTACATCAAGCACTGCATTGACACGGTCACCGTGGTAAAGACCATTCGGGTGTTCCCAAATGAGAAACCATGGATGACCAGCCAGGTCCGTGCACTCCTACGTGCCCGGGATGCAGCCTTCAGATCCGGCGACCGAGCGCTATACAGTAGGACTCGGGCCGACCTGAAGAAAGGCATCAGCGCAGCCAAAGCGGACCACAGGAGAAGGATTGAGGAGCAGCTGACAAGCCCCAGGCAGCTGTGGCAGGGCATTCAGGCAATAACAAACTACAGGGGCTGTGCTGTGTCAGCCGGGGACTCAGATGCGGCACTTGTGGAGGAGCTGAACATCTTCTTCGCCCGCTTTGAAGCTCAGGCGCAGCACACAGCCAAACCACCCCCCGGACCATCTCCCCAGCTCCCACTATAGCTCACACCTCCCCCTGGCACTCCACCCCAACCCCCACTTCAACCGACAGCAATCACTGGCACTCCCCCGCTCATTCTGAAGGTCGAGCCTGATGATGTGAGACGGGTGCTCCGGGCCGTAAACCCCAGGAAGGCAACTGGCCCGGATGGCGTACCAGGGAAGGTGCTCAAGGCCTGTGCTGACCAACTTGCACAGGTCTTCACGGACATCTTCAACAGGTCACTGGAACAAGCCATCATCCCGACCTGTTTGAAGTCTGCCACCATCATCCTGGTCCCCAAAAAGTCACCCACAGCCAGCCTCAACGACTACCGACCCGTAGCACTCATCCCCATCATAACGAAGTGCTTTGAGAAACTGGTCTTGCACCACATAAAAACCTGTCTCCCCCCCACCCTGGACCCCCACCAGTTTGCATACAGGCCTAACAGATCGACTGAGGATGCAATAGCCACTGCTCTCCACTCTGTGCTGAGCCATCTGGAGAGACAAGGGAGCTATGTCAGAATGCTCTTCATCAACTACAGCTCAGCTTTCAACACCATAATACCGGACATCCTGATCCCCAAGCTAACCAGCCTGGGGCTCCCATCATCCACCTGCTCCTGGATCAAAGACTTTCTAATCAACCGACCCCAACAGGTGAAGCTGGGCCGCCACCTTTCATCTGCCCGCACCCTCAGCACTGGCTCACTGCAGGGCTGCATGCTGAGCCCACTCCTGTACTCGCTCTACACATACGACTGCAGCGCAACCCACCCAGAGAACATCATCGTCAAATTTGCTGACGACACAACAGTGGTGGGGATGATAACAGGGGGGAACGAGGAGGCCTACAGAGATGAGGTCCTGAACCTGGAGAGGTGGTGTGCAACCAACAACTTAGCACTGAACATCTCTAAGACAAAGGAACTCATCCTGGACTTCCGGCGGAACAGTGCTACCCCTGCCCCCCTGTATATCAACGGCGAGTGTGTTGAGCGAGTGCAGACCTTCAAATTCCTGGGTGTCCACATCTCTGCTGACCTCTCCTGGTCAACCAACATGTCAGCCCTGGTCAAGAAGACCCAGCGTACCTCAGAGTGCTCAAGAGGGAGCAACTGAGCACAAGCCTGCTGGTGACCTTCTACCGCTCCACCATAGAGAGTCTGCTGACCTACGCAGTGTCAGTGTGGCACTCTAGCTGCACAGTGGCTGACAGGAAGAGGCTGCAGAGGGTGACCAACACTGCACAAAGGATCATCGGCAGCCCTCTGCCTTCCTTAACTGACATCTACAACTCTAGATGTCTGAACAGAGCAAAAAACATCATAAGGGACATCACCCACCCTGGCTTCCATCTGTTCAACCTGCTACCCTCTGGCAGGCGATACAGGTCCATACCGGCCAGAACAAACAGACTCAGGGACAGCTTCTTTCCTAAAGCAGTCACCATACTCAACTCCAGTCTGCACTGAGGAACTGGTGCTTTGAGAACTGGCCTACCTGTGAACTGTACAAAAGGTAACTTTGTGTGTGTGTGTGTGTGTGTGTGTGTGTGTGTGTGTGTGTGTGTATTGCATCATGTCTTTTCGCACTGTCAATACAAATGTCACCTTATCACTGAATGCTGCCATCACTAGCCACTTTACTTATACTACTGGAGTATTGATGCCAATATACTTGAGCTGTATGTATGTGTGTGTGTGCGTGTGTATATATGTATATATATATGTATATGTATATATGTGTATGTGGGTGGTTCCGCGCTTGTGGGTGCTGAGATGGGGACATGAACTTATTTTTAAAAATTCACCTAGAGCCATTTCTTTTTTTTGCCATCGGGTCGCAAGGCATGTGGTCTTTGATGGGTGATGTGTTGGAAGATGGCTTCGGTTTTCTGAGATGTAAAAAAACATATTTATATGCCAAAGTCAGAACGTAACAGAAGTGTTGTGGACATATATATTCTCAATTTTAACAACGTAGAATTACTTTTTGAAACATAGGAAGGTGATGTTTTAGCAAATATAATTAATAAACATGTGTAGTAGAATAAACATACACATTTTTTCAATAAGATTAACATGGTATATAGCTAGATTGTAATTAATTTGTAACAGATGCGAGATGGACAATCGTAACAGAAGTAATGTAACAGACATCATTTTGGAACTCATAGGCTTGACTTTGGCGTATGGATGTTTTTGTTGCATCTCGGAGAATTGGGGTTGTCTTTTGATGTATCATTCATTAAAGATTGCATGTTTTGTGACCTGATGGTGGAGGAGGAAATGGTTTTGGGTGAATGGGTTCGTGTCCCCATTTCGGTACCCGTGGGCGTGGAATCGCTCATGTATATATGTATATATGTATGTGTATGTATATATGTGTGTATGTATGTATGTATGTGTATATATATATATATATATATATATATATATATATATATATATATATATATGTGTATGTATATGTATATATGTGTGTATGTATGTATGTTTGTGTGTATGTATATATATATATATATATATATATATATATATATACAGTATATATATATATATATATATATATATATATATATATATATATACACATATGACCCAAGTCCCAATGGGCCATACCACAGAAGGTGGCTGAGAACAACAGGGCCAAGATTCTGTGGGACTTCAGCTTCCAGACTGACAAACAGATCCTGGCTAACCAACCGGACATAGTGGTGGTGGACAAAGAGCAGTAGAGGGTGGTGGTGATAGATGTGGCGATCCCAGCTGACGCCAACATCAGGAAGAAGGAACATGAGAAACTTGAGAAGTATCAAGGGTTGAAAGAGCAGCTGGAACGGATGTGGAAGGTCAAGGGTTGCGTGGTCCCCGTGGTAGTGGGGGCACTTGGGGCAGTAACCCCCAAACTGGGAGAGTGGCTCCAGCAAATCCCAGGAACAACATCTGAAGCCTCAGTCCAGAAGAGCGCAGTCCTAGGAACATCGAAGATACTGCGCAGAACCCTCAAACTCCCAGGCCTCTGGTAGAGGACCCGAGCTTGAGGATGACATGGACACCACCCCCCCGCCGGGGGTGAGAAGGAGATTTTTTATATATATATATATATATATATATATATATATATATATATATATATATATATGTATATATACACATATATATGTATGTGTATGTATATATGTATGTATATGTGTGTGTATGTATATACTGTTATTATAATGCCAATATACTTGAACTGTAATTATGTTACACATGGTCGCACACCACTGGATGCTGCTACTATCAGCCACTTTACTTGCCCTTAAGGTTTTATCTACTGTGCTTTGTCTTGGGTGTATTCTCCATGCAGGACCTATACAAATGTGTCTGTATATAGTAACTAGTAGTTCAATAGTAGTTTTTGTATTTTGTATATTGTACATACCTTTTCTTTTTATTCTATGTGTGTGTGCACTTTATGGAGCAGCTCTGAATCTCGTTATACTCTGTGTGATGACAATAAAGGCTTTCTATTCTATTAAATAAACTATTATACTTGTGCTTGTGAAGAAGAAGAACTTTATTTATTACATATATACTTAAGCACAGTGAAATTCCTCTCTGCATTTAACCCAGCAGAAGCAGTGAACGCACACATGAGCAAACACACATACACAGAGCAGTGGGCAGCTATGCTACAGGGCCCAGGGAGCAGTTGGGGATTAGGTGCCCTTAGGTGCCCTTGCTCAAGGACACTTCAGCCCAAGGCTGTCCCATGCTAACCTAACCACATATCTTTGAACTGTGGGGGAAACTGGAGCACCCAGAGGAAACTCACACAGACACATGCAACATCCATGTAGAAAGGCCCCCATTGGCCGCTGAGCTCAGACCCAGACCCTTCTCATTGTGAGGCGACAGTGCTAACCACTATACCACAACGCCGACCACATTGTGTACTTGTTTACCAAAAAAGCTACAACAAAAGTCTATAAAAATTACCTTCAAGTGCATCCCAAATAGCTGTTAATTGCAGCCTCTGCAGAGCAAACCCTTGAGTTCTCATCATAAAGGATGGAGCCTTTGAGAGGTGTAGAGCATAGTCATGATCACCACAAAAGGGTAAGGTGCTATTGTTTCCTCCCTCGGTCTATGTGTGATATAAATCACACAATGAATCTTTTTACATTACACACAAGACTAGATAGCACAAGACAAGATATTATTAAATCTGGGCAGCACAGTGGTGTAGTGGTTAGCACTGTCACCACACAGCAAGAAGGCTCTCAGTTCAAACCTCATGGCTGACGGGTCTTTCTGTGGAGAGTTTGTATGTTCTCCCTGTGTCTGCATGGGTTTCCTCTGGGTGCTCCAGTTTCCCCCACAGTTCAAAGACATGCAGATTAGGTAAAATACCCAGCCACTGGGGTTGCATAAGCCAGTGCATACTTAGTACCGGTCAAAGCCCAGATAGACTGGGGAGGGTTGCCACAGGAAGGGCATCTGGTGTAAAACCTATGCCAAATCAAATATGCAGAAAAGATCCACTGTGGTGACCCCTAACAAGAGCAGCTGGAAGAAGAAGAAGAAGAAGATATTACACATTAGCTGTGTGCTCAAGTTATCTGAATGTATGTGAATAGTATGTGAATACATAGGTGGGGTTTACATTAGACCGTATCAGTGGATCGTCAGATTAACGTTTTTAAAACGATTAGTGTGCACACAGCAACACCAATACACGATTCGCCTGCACACAGCAACGCCAATACATGGATACGCTCGGCTCCGCAGGCATCCTATGCTCCAAATCACTCCGCCCTGAACAGCCAGTGCCCTCTGGAGGGTGCGCACTCCGGCCCTGCGCAGCTCACAGAGCGCACGAGTGGAGTGCACGAGCAGTGATTTGGGACTGAGCCGCTGTGTGTGTGATCTCAGTGCATGTCGAGCATGCGCGTCACTTACCACTTGCAAGTGGAAGGATGGCAAGCCTAAAGACAATCATAACTACACAATGGGCAGTATTTGCATCAGTATTTGCAGTATTCTCATACTTTTATACTCTTTAATGAAAGGTGATACAAGGCGGAAGTCCGCACCGTTTTTCAGCAGTCGCGTCACATGACCAACGCCAGCGAATCAGGAAGGTGGATGTCACAGTGACGTTGTCCAATGACGACGCCAGCTAGAGCTCAGCACAGCGTATCCGCGTATTCTCAATGTTTACACAGCACCGGACCACACACGATCTGGATTGAATACGTGGACCCTGGCGGATTCCCGTTTCCCGGCGTTTTAATGTAAACGGACAGTGCATCCGCGAAGAAAACGAGACAGATACGGTCTAATGTAAACTTGGCCATAGTCCCACTCTTAAAACCATCAAGACAAAGGCATTGATAATGAGGCAGACAAGCTGGCAAAATAGGTAATGAGTAAAGAAACATTAGCTACTGAAAGAGAAGGACCTCCATGTGATCATGTGATGTTTGCAAAACTGTCTGCACCAGTTGAAGCAGTTAGTTAAATGGGACACCATTATTTAACACACCTGCCCCTCCCCCCATATTTCTCTCTCTCTCTCTCTCTCTCTCTCAATTATTGTTCTGCACCTCTAATCCTCTCAGCTGTTACTTTAGCTGTGTGGAACATTCTGCCAATGTGTATAGCACAGTCTCATGGATTCTTCAGGGACTCAGTTGAGACATCTATGGGCCAACATTCATTAAAGCAGTGTACCAGACATCATGAACTATTTGCCCTCTGCAAGTACTTGAATTGCCTGTGGACACTAGAGAAGAATGCACTGCATATGACAAGTTGTCTTGCCAATTAAAGACATATTAACAGCACTAGAAGCCTCACTGTCACAGCACTAGAAAATACCTACCTTCCAGAAGAAATTCAACAGAGTAAGAAGACTGTGGCCAAATTTCACATCATTTTAGGAAAATCAAATCATTAATCCTGATCCTATCCTGGTGGTGTAGTGGTTAGCACTGTTGCCTCACAGCAAGGAGGTTCTGGGTTTGAGCCCAGTGGCTGAGAGGGGCCTTTCTGTGTGGAGTTTGCATGTTTTCCCCATGTTTGTGTGGGTGGCTCCGGTTTCCCCCACAGTCCAAAGACATGCAGATTAGGTGACTTGATGGCTCTAAATTGAGTGTGAATGGTTGTTTGTCTCTATTGGCCCTTTTCCACTACCCTTTTTCAGCTCACTTCAGCTCACTTCAGCCCAACACGGCTCGCGTTTCGACTACCTCAGAGCAGCACGACTCAGCTCGATTCAGCCCTACTCAGCACCCAAAACTCGCACGGTTTTGGAGTGGGGCTGAAGCAAGCCAAACCGAGCCGAGTGGGGCTAGGGGCATGAGGAGACACTCCCCTGTGCACTGATTGGTGAGGAGGAGTGTCCTCACATGCCCACACACGCCCCGCGAGCACGCTGGGATCTGTAAACACCGTAAACCTGGAAGAAGAAGAATTACGAATTACGAGAATTTCTGAAGCCTTATGCGCCTCGCCTCATCTATACGCTCTTGCCAGTATCTGTTGGCATTGTCAGTGACAACAAGCCACAGCACCAAGACCAGCAACACTAACGACTCCATGTCCTCCATGTTTATTGTTTACTATCCAGGTCGTGAGACTACCGCTTAAAAGGTCACTGATGTCACTGTTTGCGCCGCCTAATGACATCACGTGATGTCCACCCACTTTCGCTAACTCCACCCAATGTGTCCACCCACTTCCAGCCAGCATGGTTCAGCACGGTTGTAGTCGAAATGCAACTCCAACAGCCCCACTCAGCTCGACTCAGCCCAACTCAGCTGCGTTGGTAGTGGAAAAGCGGCATATGTGTCAGCCCTGTGGTGACCTGACAACTTGTCCAGGGTGTACCCTGCCTAGTGCCCATAGTCAGCTGGGATAGGCTTCAGCTTGCCCGTGACCCTGCACAGGATAAGCAGTTGCAGATAACAGATGGATGATCCTAAACTTAACCCCCTTGGCATATATTAAAAAGGAATGTGTTTTTCCCCTGCTGTTGAATAGAATATGTCCACAATGTCTTCAAAGTTCAAGTTCAAAGTGTTTATTGTCATATGCACAGTAAGGACATGTCCTCTTACACAATGAAATTCTTAGCTTGCTGTCCACCATGAACAGATGTAAACCAGATGTAAACAGTCAAGGAACAGCAGCAAGAGGGGCAGTAATGTGCAAACAATGTAACCAGCTGTACACAGTCATAGCCTGGGCCCGCCCATCCTAAGTGTGACGCAACACGGGGGGCTGTTGCGAACTTAGTCTGGCAAGGCAAGCTATCTCCAGCTCTTCCAAGCTCCCGAAAAATCGGGAGCCAATCAACTTTGAGCATCTCCAACGGCCCTGGGTAGAGTGTGTTCAAGGCAGTGACGTAGTAGAACTGCGACCGGAAGCCATAGATTGTTTACAGAATCTATGTCGGAAGCGCTTCATTCACTAGAAACATTACGAACATGGAGCAGCGGCAAGCCTTTGACACAGCGGTAGATGCTGTATTGAAAGCATTCAACGGGAAGTTCTCATTGAAAATGGAGCAAAGAGTAGCCCTGGAGGTATTTATTGAAAGGAAGGATGTTTTCGCCTTGCTCCCGACCGGCTTCGGAAAGAGTTTAATCTACCAGTTAGCCCCGCTGGTAGCCAAATCAATGGGGCTCAGTGAGAATCCTATCGTTGTGGTCGTCTCGCCTTTGATCGCGCTATTATCGTCCTCTTCCTCTTCAGCTCCTCCTTCTTCTTCCTGTTACTCAAGCAGTTTCTGTCGCATCACATACGTCAGAGGAAAGAGTGATGTGATTGGTTTAAGCTTCGTCACAGTCTTTTCTGGCTTCGACCAGTAGCAAACTGAGGCATTTCAGGGAGGCGGGTCAACCACGCGCTTTGGGAAACGGTTGGGCTTAATATCTATGCCAGACCAATGCTCGCAGAGCTTTGAAGTTGCGTTAGCCAGACTAACACAGTCAAGGAACAGCAGCAAAAAGGGCAGAAATGTGCAAACAAATCCAGGTAAGACCCGACATTGCAGAATTACAACATTTTTCTCATCTCATTATCTCTAGCCGCTTTACAGGGTCGCAGGCAAGCTGGAGCCTATCCCAACCATTCACACTCACATTCACACCTATGGTCAATTTAGAGTCACCAGTTAACCTAACCTGCATGTCTTTGGACTGTGGGGGAAACCGGAGTACCCGGAGGAAACCCATGTGGACACGGGGAGAACATGCAAACTCCGCACAGAAAGGCCCTCACCAGCCATGGGGCTCGAACCCGGACCTTCTTGCTGTTTGCTGTGAGGCGACAGCGCTAACCACTACACCACCATGCCGCCTACAACATTATTTTTTCTAAAAAAATGTATAAATGTTTTTTTTTTTTCACATTAACATAGTCATTGAGTCCTATTGTTCAGTCTCACAATGGTATTGGATAGGACATTTGTATATAAGTCCGGCCCACAGGTCCCGAACTTTCACAAACTGCAAAACTTTGGCCGAGCAACAACACTTTGTTTCATTGGACTGGATTTGTCAGATTTAAGTAAGTAAAATGCCTTTAATATATTTTTTTTGGTGATCATTACACTGACTAGAACATGTACATATGTGGTTATTGTGAAATACATGCCTCAAATGTAAATTAGAGCATGTTGTATATTTGTTGTAATTTTACAACACTGGGAAAGTGTGGTAGTCAAAATAGCCATGTTGTAAGTTTACAACATACCTGGCCAAGTGTAGTCGAAAAGACCCGACGCTGCAGAATTACAAAATCTATGCAAACAACTACTTCACCTCTGTTCCACTGATAGAAAAGCTCCTTGATCGTGGAATCCATTATGTGGGAACAGCCAGGCAGGTGAGCATACCCAACTGCAACCTTGAGGATGATAAGAGCTTGAAGAAGAAGGGGAGAGGAACCTTTGACTACAGAGTGGAGGTGAAACACAACATCTGTGCTGTCAAATGGTATGACAACAGGGCGGTCACACTTGTGTCATCCTTTGCTGGAACAGAACTGGTGCAGAAGATTCAATGCTGGGACAAAGCCAACAAGACCTACGTTGAAGTTGAAAGGCCTTACATTGTGGGTACCTACAACACATACATGGGAGGTGTGGATTTGTTGGACTCATTTACAGCCAAATATAAGTTCCCCCTGAAATCCCACCGCTGGTACATGTACATCTTCTGGCACACCATCACCCTTGCTGTGGTCAACGCCTAGCTCCTCTACAAGCAGGACTGCCAAGCTCTCAAGATCTTTAAGAAAAAGACACTGATCATGAGACTTTTCCAGGCACAGCTAGCATCCTCTCTCATTCTGGTGGACACAGTCAAAACTCCAAAGAGGGGATGACTATCTTCTGGTAGCCCAGACACACAGACAGCGACAACAAGCAGCCCTCTGAATGCACAGAAGAGACCATCCTCGGGTGATGGGAGTCCAAACAGCATCCCACCAAAGAGATCATGTGCACACCCACCACTGGATGCACGCAAGGACCTCATTGGACATTTCCCAATGAAGACTAAGAGAGGGTGCTGCAGACATAGCCCCAAAGGGTACACCAACACACAGTGCCGCAAGTGTGATGTTGGTCTTTGCTTTTCGGAGGACAAGGACTGTTTCTGGAACTATCACTGTAAATGATCACTGCACTACTCCCTACATGCATGCACATGCTTGCCTTGCACATGTTCCTGTTTTTTATTTAGTTATTGTTTTAAATAAAATTGCTATTCATAAAAATATGACTAATGTTGATATTATTATTCATGTTATATACTGTTCTGGGGCCAAGTAATAAGCAATCAACCATGCAAATGAACCCTTAGTTGTTGTTTTTTTCCTGAGGTACAAACATTTGCACCTTTATGTTCAGACAATGAGTACAAATAGCCTACAGGAAATTCTGCTACCCACTTCACCCAATGTTGTAAGATTACAACATTCCCATAAAACCTTACAAAAACATAATTTTTTTTTTGCAAACACTTGATTTTAATCTCCAAAGGCCTCCTACAACACCATCTAAGAGGTTGCTTTTTTTAATGTTTTACAGATGTAAACAGTCAAGGACAGTTTACAGGGAGGTAGTCCATGGTTATAGACTCCTGTCAGCTGTTCAGGGTCTATGGTGGTGGGAAAGAAAGAGTTCTTGAGTCTGACAGTTTTACATTTCATACTTCTGTGCCTCAGTGGTGTAGTGGTTAGTGCTGTCGCCTCACAGCAAGAAGGCCCGGGTTCGAGCCCTGTGGCCGGCGAGGGCCTTTCTGTGCGGAGTTTGCATGTTGTCCACGTGGGTTTCCTCCGGGTACTCCGGTTTCCCCCACAGTCCAAAGACATGCAGGTTAGGTTAACTGGTGACTCTAAATTGACTGTAGGTGTGAATGTGAGTGTGAATGGTTGTCTGTGTCTATGTGTCAGCCCTGTGATGACCTGGCGACTTGTCCAGGGTGTACCCCGCATTTCGCCCATAGTCAGCTGGGATAGGCTCCTGCGACCCTGTAGAACAGGATAAAGCGGCTAGAGATAATGAGATGATATATATCTTTTCAGCTTCATTCATTCTCCCACACACACATTTCTGGTCGGGAGAGAGCTCCCTTTCTCTGCTCTCTCTCTCCTTTTATAGGGCGCGGTCACAGGGGGAGACACACAAACACAGGTTAATTCATATCAGCTGCACTGATACTACCACTTACCTTCCCTGACTCCGCCCTCCATTCTCAGACCAACGCTTGACCATGCCCCCACTGCCACATACCCCCACCGTCCAACTCAGGCTGGGTAGCTGTCCGGCCTGCAGCTGACCCCCCCCCCCCCCCCCCCTTGGCAGGAGAGGAACTCCGCCATGACCATTTGCACCCCTGGCCTGTAGACCACCTTGAATTTAAATGGCTGGAGTGCCAGATACCAACAAGTGATCCGCGCGTTGGCATCCTTCATATGGTGGAGCCACTGCAGGGACACGTGGTCCGAACAGAGGGTGAAAGGGCACCCCAGCAGGTAATAGCGGAGGGCGAGGACTGCCCACTTGATGGCGAGGCATTCCTTCTCTATCCTGCTGTACCTGCCCTCGCGCACCGACAGCTTCCGGCTGATGTACAGCATAGGACGTTCCTCCCCCTCCACCTCCTGGGACAGAACAGCCCTCTGTCCGATGTATCTGTCTGCAAAATAAAGGGGAGAGAAAAGTCACGGGAGTTTAACAGTGGCCCCCCACTCAGTGTAGCCTTTACCTCAGAGAAAGCCCGCTGGCATTGCTCTGTCCACTGGACCGGATCTGGTGCTCCCTTTTTAGTGAGATCAGTCAGTGGGCTGGTGACATCTGAATACTTAGGTATAAACCTACAATAGTAGCCAGCCAGCCCCAGGAACTGTCTCACCCCCTCTTTGGTCTTGGGCTTCAGGCAGGCCGCAATCACTGCTGTCTTGTTAATTTGGGGACACACCTGCCCATGGCCCAAGTGGAAACCCAGGTACCATACTTCCACCCACCCAATTGCACACTTCTTCGGGTTGGCTGTGAGACCCACTCGCCTCAGTGACCTAAGGACGGCCCTCAGGTGTTCCAGGTGCCGCGGCCAGTCATTACTGTAAATAATGATGTCGTCTAGGTAGGCGGCCACGTAGGTGGTGTGGGGGCAGAGGACCATGTCCATAACCTGCTGGAACATAGCAGGCACCCCAAACAGCCCAAAAGGAAGTGTGACGAACTGGTGTAAGCCAAACAGTGTGGAAAAGGCCGTTTTCTCTCGGGATAGAGGAGTCAAGGGGATCTGCCAATATCCCTTTGTCAAATCTAGTGTTGAATAAAAATGAGCCATGCCTAGTCGAACGAGCAACTCGTCAATATGAGGCATTGGGTATGTGTCAAATTTAGACACCATGTTGACTTTTCTATAGTTCACACAGAACCGGACTGACCCGTCGGCCTTGGGAACCAAGACCACCGGGCTGCTCCAGTCACTGTGGGACTCCTCAACGATGTCCATTTTGAGCATGGCCTTGAGTTCTTCCCGAACCACCTTTTTTTGTGTGTTTGGGCAGTCAGTAAGGGCGACTGCGCACTACTACCCCCGGGGGCGTCTCAATGTGGTGCGGCCGGGCAGGGGCGAGAACACGTCAGAAAATTCTGTCTGCAACTGGGCGACCTCCGTGAACTGGGTCAGGGAGAGGTGGTCTCCACAGGGGACCGGAGCGGTGGGCAATGTCAATTTTCCTTTTTGAACCTCCAGCCACAGCTCCGCCTTCTCTGGAACCACCGACACCAGCACCACAGGGACCTCCTTGTTCCAATGTTTTAGCAGATTGAGGTGGTAAATCTGTAATGCCCCACCCCGTCCATTCGCCTCACCTCATAGTTGACGTCCCCGACTCGCTGTGTGACCTCAAAGGGTCCTTGCCACCTGGCGATCAATTTGGAGCTCGACGTGGGCAACAACACAAGTACTTTATCTCCTGGTGTGAACTCCCTAAGGCACGTGCCCATCGTACAGATGGACTTGACGTTCTTGGGCCTGCCGCAAATTCTCCTGGATTAGGTGCATGAGTGTGTGGAGTTTGGTGCGCAGGTCGAGAACATATTGAATTTCATTTTTACTAGTTGAAGGTCCCTCCTCCCAATTTTCACATAGCATATCCAAAATGCCACATGGCTTACGCCCGTATAATGATTCAAATGGGGAGAACCCCATGGAGGCTTGCGGGACGTCTTGCACTGCAAATAACAGGGGCTCGAGCCGTTTATCCCAGTTACATGCGTCTTCGCTTACAAATTTTCTAATTATATTTTTGAGGGTGCGATTAAACCATTCGACTAAGCCATCCATTTGTGGGTGATAAATGCTAGTGTGGATAGGCTTAATTTCCAGTAACCCATACAGTTAGCGCAGTGTGCGTGACATGAACGTAGTGCCTTGATCAGTCAGAATCTCTTTGGGGATTCCATCTTGGGAGATGATGTGGAAGAGCGCTTCTGCAATACTACGTGCTGAGATATTGCGAAGAGGCACTGCTTCCGGATATCGTGTTGCATAGTCCACCAGAACTAAAATAAAGCGATATCCTCATGCTGACCTATCTAATGGCCTGACGAGATCCATCCCAATTTTTTCTAATGGGGTCTCAATTAATGGCAGAGAGCGCAAAGGCGCTTTTGGAATGGCCGCGGGATTTACTAACTGGCATTTGCGACATGCTGTACACCACCTATGGACATCGCCGCGAATCCCTGGCCAATAGAACCGGGCCATTATTCGGGCTAGTGTCTTATCCTGCCCTAAGTGTCCGGCCATGGGATTAAAGTGAGCCACCTGGAATATGAATTCCCAGTGGCTCTTTGGGATTAAAAGCTGGGATATTGGTTCCTTAGTCTGAGTGTCCTGCATCACTCGGTATAATCTATCTTTAATAATGGAGAAATAGGGGAAGGATGGTGTGGCATTTGACTGGAGAGTTTGACCATCGATTACTCTCACTTCGTCAAACGCATACTGCAGAGTCTCGTCTTGTGACTGCTCTAACGGGAAATCCGCAAGGGAATCCCTGAGAGAGGGAGGAGGAGCAGGCTGCTCCTCACTCTGATGCAGTGATGACGTAGACAGCTCTGTGACAACCGCTCCCGCCAATGCCACTCCGGGACCTCCCCTAGCTAAACTATGGCAGGCCCCACTCTTCACTAGATGCGCCATTAATTCCCCAAATCCCGGCCAATCAGTCCCCAGAATTATTGAGTGGGTAAGGCGAGGATTAACCGCCACCTTTACTCTAAATTTTTCCCCTCGAAATAGAATGTGGACCGACACTAAAGGGTAGTTGTGAACATACCTGTGCACACACAACACCTTCACCAATTGTGCTCTCCCCACTGCCTCGTCTTGCACCAGGCTTTGGTAGATTGAGGTCTGATTACAGCCGGAGTCCACCAAAGCCTGATACGTATCCCCTTGGATACTCACTGGTATGCAATACGCTCCGGCCTGATCAAGGGCGGTCCCTAGCATGTTGGGGATCCGGACCACCATGCCCATCTCCTTCACCAAGCACTGATGCTGGAGGTGCCCCGGTTCCCCACAGTGCCAGCAAACTGGCCCAGTGTTAGGGTTTTGCTGGGATTCGAACCTGGTTCATTGGTGTGATAATCCAGCAAACCCCCACTAGGCCACCAGGGGGATGACTCAAATGCAGAGGCGTGAGGCGGAAGTAGAAAAAGAATCAAAAGGTTTATTTAAACTATATACACTATATACAGGGCAAAACAAAAGACAAAAAAAAACCAAAGAGTATAATCCAAAAGAAAAGCAAAGTGCAAAAATTCAAAAGCTAAGAAGATCAAAAAACATAGTACAAAGGAAACTGGAGATAAACATAACAGCACAAAGACTCCGTGACAAGAGGACTGAACTCAGGGGTATAAATAGACAAACTAATTAAGGACACAGGTGAAGATAATTAGGCAATTAACACAAACACAAGACACAGGAACAGTGGCGGCCTCTAGAGGCCAAAATAAACACGACATGAAAAGGAAATAACAGCGGCCTCTAGAGGCCAAAACAGTCCTAGTCCTAACAGGACCCCCCCCTCTAGGAGCGTCTCCTGACGTTCCCAGGGCGATCCGGATGGGCCGAATGGAAGTCCCGACATAGTTCTTTATCAAGGACATCCCGAGCAGGAACCCAGCAGCGCTCCTCAGGACCATAGCCCTCCCAGTCCACCAGATATTGCAACCCGCCGCGGACCCGGCGGGAGTCAAGCAGGCGATTCACAGTGAACACAGTCTGCCCCTGGAAGATGCGGGGGGGTGGGGGGTTCCTAGGGGCAGGGGCATACGTAGACGTCAGTACGGGCCGTAACAGGGAAACATGGAAAGTGGGGTTGATCCTCAGAGTCCGGGGCAACTGGAGCCGGTAGGAGACAGGGTTCACCCTGCGCACCACCTTGAAGGGGCCAATGTAGCGAGGAGCAAGCTTGCGGTTCTCCACCCGCAGTGGAAGGTCCTTAGTGGACAGCCAAACACGCTGCCCAGGGCGGAAAGCGTGTGCAGGTCTTCTATGGCGGTTGGCCTGAGTCTGGTTGGTTCTGGAGGTCTGTATGAGGGTCTTCCTGACCTTGCTCCAGGTCTTGCGACACCGTCTCACATATTGGTTGACCGAGGGCACCCCCGCGTCCTCCTCCTGGTCCGGGAACAGAGGTGGCTGGAACCCGAATTGGCACTGGAATGGCGACAGCTTGGTGGCCGATGACTGCAGGGTGTTGTGGGCGTACTCCGCCCATGGCAGCCAGGTGCTCCACGATGTCGGGTTATCCATAGCCAGGCCTCGCAGGGTGGTTTCCAGGTCCTGGTTGAGCCTCTCCGTCTGACCATTGGACTGTGGGTGAAACCCAGAGGAGAGGCTGGCAGTGGCTCCGATGACCTTGCAGAACCCGTGCCACACTCGGGAGGAGAACTGGGGCCCTCGGTCTGAGACGATGTCCTGTGGAAGACCAAAGACTCGGAAGACATGATTAAACAAAAGTTTCGCAGTTTCAAGAGCAGAGGGGAGTTTGCACAGTGGTATGAAGCGGCAGGCCTTGGAGAATCTGTCAACTAAGACCAAAATGACCGTGTTACCTTGTGACTCAGGGAGACCCGTGATAAAGTCGACTGCCACGTGGGACCAGGGACGCCGGGGAATGGTCAGAGGATGCAGGAGACCCTGGGGACGCTGTCGTGGGTTCTTGGTTCTGGTGCAAACCTCACAGGACAGGACAAATGACCTTACTTCCTTCTCCATGTTAGGCCACCAGAAGCGTCTTTTCAGGAAGTCCAGGGTCCTCCGAGCTCCCGGGTGGGCGGTGAGAGGGGAAGAGTGACCCCACTGGAGAACCTTGGCCCGGGCTTGATGTGGGACGTACAAGAGGCCTGGTGGCCCCGTCCCAGGACCGGGGTCCTGGCGTTGGGCTCGTCGGACAGCCTCCTCAATACCCCAGCGGACAGGGGCCACAATCCGGGACACAGGGATAATAGGCCCGACTTCATTCTCCCTGTTAGTGGCAGAGAACAGTCTGGACAGTGCGTCAGGTTTGGTGTTCTTGGAGCCGGGGCGGTATGAGAGGGTGAAGTCAAACCGACTGAAAAACAGGGCCCACCTAGCCTGTCGAGGGTTCAGTCTCTTGGCTTGCTGGAGGTACTCCAGGTTCTTGTGGTCAGTCCAAACCAGGAATGGATGTTGTGCTCCCTCCAGCCAGTGCCTCCACTCCTCAAGGGCCAGTTTGACCGCTAGCAGTTCTCGATCCCCCACATCGTACCGGGACTCAGCAGGACTCAGGCGGTGGGAGAAGTAAGCGCAGGGGTGCAGCTTTCCTTCCGAACGTTGAGAGAGCACCGCGCCGACACCACTGTCCGAGGCGTCCACCTCCACGATGAATGGTTGGGAGGTGTCCGGGAGAACCAGAATGGGTGCCGTGCAGAAGCGGTCCTTGAGGTCTTTGAACGCCTTTTCTGCCTGAGGAGACCAGCCATAAGATCCACCTGTCCCTTTGGTGAGGTCTGACATGGGTGCTGCCACAGAACTGAAGTTCCTGATGAACTTGCGGTAGAAGTTAGCGAATCCTAAGAACCGCTGAACCTCCTTAACGGACTTGGGAGTAGGCCAATCCCGGACGGCCAGGGTCTTGGCAGGGTCCATTTGGAGTTGGCCTGTCCGTACAATAAATCCCAGAAAGGAGACCTCGGGAACATGAAATTCGCATTTCTGGGCCTTGGCGAACAGATTGTTCTGTAGCAGCCTCTGGAGAACCTGGCGGACATGGTGGCGGTGCTCCTGCACGGTCTTGGAAAAGATAAGGATGTCGTCGAGGTAGACAAAAACGTATAGGTTAATCATGTCCCTTAAGACGTCGTTGATTAGGGCCTGAAAAACAGCTGGTGCGTTGGTGAGTCCGAAGGGCATCACCTGGTATTCGTAGTGCCCAGACGGGGTGTTAAAGGCAGTCTTCCACTCGTCTCCCTGTCGGATACGGATGAGGTGGTATGCGTTCCGTAGGTCCAACTTGGTGAAGACGGTGGCGCCTTGGAGCAGGTCGAAAGCTGTGGACATCAGCGGAAGGGGATATCGGTTGCGCACAGTGATCTTATTCAGGCCCCTGTAATCAATACATGGTCGGAGCCCCCCATCCTTCTTGCCGACAAAGAAGAAGCCGGCTCCAGCAGGTGAAGTGGAGGGTCGAATAAACCCAGAGACCAGGGCGTCTTTGAGGTATTCCTCCATGGCCTTGCGTTCTGGCTGAGAGAGTGAAAACAGTCTGCCACGAGGAGGGGTAGTCCCAGGGAGCAAGTCGATGGCACAGTCGTAGGCCCGGTGCGGAGGAAGAACGGCGGCCCTGCTCTTGCTGAATACCTCCTTGAGATCCCAGTACTCTGTGGGAACTTGAGATAACTCGGTGAGATCAGGGGGCTCGGCAGGAGACACAGGAGAGCTAGAGAGCAGACAAGAGGCATGGCATGCAGGGCCCCATTCCACAACCTGGCTTGTTACCCAGTCTATGCGAGGGTTGTGGCGAGTAAGCCAAGGAAGGCCTAGAATAACTGGGAACTCAGGTGAAGGAATCAGGTGCAGGGATATTTCTTCCTTGTGACCTTGAGACTGGAGGAAGACTGGAGAAGTAACTTGGGTGACTCTTCCATCACCTAACGCTTGGCCATCGAGGGCAGACACAGACAGTGGGACTTCAAGAGATGCAGTCGGAATATTGATGCTTTGGGCGAAGTGAATATCCATAAAGTTCCCAGCCGCCCCTGAGTCTATCAAAGCTTGACAAGAGTGGACAGACTCACCCCAGGAGATGGAGACCGGGATGTAGATTCCTTGGCCAGGGAGTCCGGGAGAGAGGGTAGGCCCCGTCACAACCCTCCCTCGGCTGGACGGGGCGGTCCTTTTCCCAAGAGTTCGGGACATGATGCTCGGAAGTGACCAGGCTTGCCACAGTAGATGCAGCACTTGTCCCTCCTTCTGCGCTCCCTCTCAGATGCGGAGAGGCGAGTACGACCCACTTGCATGGGTTCTGGACAGTCACTGAAGGAGGTAGACGGTCTCCAGGTAGAGGTAGGGAGGCTGGGGGGGCTCAAGGCTTGGTGGCGTTCTCTCATCCTGTTGTCCAGACGAATAGCATGTGAGATGAGGGTTTCGAGGTCACTTGGGCATCCAATAGAGGCCAGACCGTCCTTGATGGGGTCAGACAGACCATGGTGGAAGGCTGACACCAGGGCAGTCTCGTTCCATCCACTTACTGCTGCGAGTGTTCGGAACGAGATGGCGTAATCTGCGACGCTTCCTCCTTGCCGGATGGACATGAGCTTTCGGGCTGCGTCGGTACTGATGTCTGCCTGATCGAAGACCCGAAGCATCTCTTCAGAAAACAGCTGGAAATCAAAGCACTCAGGTCCCTGTCTTTGCCAGATAGCAGTAGCCCAGGCTCGCGCCTTACCAGCTAATAAGGTGATCACAAAGGCAATCTTGCGGCGATCCGTAGTGTAGGTGGTAGGCTGAAGCTCAAAGGTGAGTTGACACTGGGTAAGGAACTCTCGGCACTCACTGTGCTTGCCGTCATACCTCTGTGGTGCAGGAAGGCTGGGTTCGTGAGGTGAAGAAGGCAGCATTGCAGGAGGCACTGGAGCAGGAGTGGGAGCTGGATCAGGAGCAGGAACTGGATCAGGAGCAGGAGATGCAGGCAGAGATGTCAGCTGTGCCAGGGTTTTCCCAATTTGCTGAAGCAGTTCCTCGTGGCGAGCGAGGGCCTCACGTTGGCTGGTGAGCGTACGTCCATGAGCGTCCATGGTCGCTCCGAAGCGTGTCAAAGCTGCCATAATTCCCTGAAGGTTGGCCGGGTAGACAGTTGAAGCAGCCTCTGCTGAGTCGGTCATGACGGAGTCTTTCTGTTAGGGTTTTGCTGGGATTCGAACCTGGTTCATTGGTGTGATAATCCAGCAAACCCCCACTAGGCCACCAGGGGGATGACTCAAATGCAGAGGCGTGAGGCGGAAGTAGAAAAAGAATCAAAAGGTTTATTTAAACTATATACACTATATACAGGGCAAAACAAAAGACAAAAAAAAACCAAAGAGTATAATCCAAAAGAAAAGCAAAGTGCAAAAATTCAAAAGCTAAGAAGATCAAAAAACATAGTACAAAGGAAACTGGAGATAAACATAACAGCACAAAGACTCCGTGACAAGAGGACTGAACTCAGGGGTATAAATAGACAAACTAATTAAGGACACAGGTGAAGATAATTAGGCAATTAACACAAACACAAGACACAGGAACAGTGGCGGCCTCTAGAGGCCAAAATAAACACGACATGAAAAGGAAATAACAGCGGCCTCTAGAGGCCAAAACAGTCCTAGTCCTAACACCCAGGCTCTCCCTCTGCACCGGTGTTCCTGACATCACTCACCTGAGGGGAGGAAGACACAGACAAGGAAGTAGGAAATGGGAGGGCACTGCAGGTGCGGCGTGCCAGCTGGGGTGGAGCCGGCCCCTGCCTCCACGGTGGGGGAATGGGGCAAGGACGGGGAGCAGAGGGAGAGGGAGAGAGAGAAGAGGGGGGAGAAGAGGAGACATGCTGTCCTGCCATCGGAACGGCTGCCATATGGTCCTTCGCCAGCTCGATCGCCTGATCCAGCGATGCTGGGCGATGGCACTGGACCCACTCCACTGTTCCTTCCGGAAGTCGGGCAACGAATTGTTCCAGCGCCACCAGGTCAACGATTCCCTTGGCATCATGGTTGTTGGCCCTCAGCCACCACTGGCAGGCATCCCAGAGTTGCTGGCCAAACGCGAATGGTCGGCCGACCTCCTCCAGGTGCAGTGCGCGGAAGCGCTGCCGTTGCTGTTCCGGAGTGTGACCAACATGTTGGAGGACGGCCCTGCGGAGGTCCGTGTAGACCAGCTGGCTGTCAGCGGGGAGCTGCAGTGTGGCCAGCTGCGCCTCGCCCATTAGCAGGGGGAGGAGGTGCTCCACGCACTGTTCCACCGGCCAACCCCACGCCTCTGCTGCCTGCTCAAAGAGAGTGAAGAAGGCTTTGGGGTCATCATGCGGGCCCATCTTCGTTAGGGTGAGGTGGGGAGGGTCCGTGGCAGGGGTGGTTGTGGACCCCGCCGATGTGAGCAGGTGCCAGAACACCTGGCGATCTTCCTGCTGTGCCAGCACCAGGGCTTTGAACCATTGTTCCTGCTCCTTCCGGAGGGTGATCAGTGCCTGGTGCTGGCTCTGTTGGGCTGTGGTGAGGGTATGGACCAGGTCCTTGAAGGGGGAGGACTCCATGGGGCTGTCTCCTTCTGCACTCCGTCCTGGGTTTCAGCACCACTGTAGAATCAGAGCAGGTGGGTGGAGCATATATATATATATATATATATATATATATATATATATATGGGTGGCATGGTGGTGTAGTGGTTAGCGCTGTCGCCTCACAGCAAGAAGGTCCGGGTTCAAGCCCCGTGGCCGGCGAGGGCCTTTTTGTGTGGAGTTTGCATGTTCTCCCCATGTCCGTGTGGGTTTCCTCCGGGTGCTCCGGTTTCCCCCACAGTCCAAAGACATGCAGGTTAGGTTAGGTTAACTGGTCACTCTAAAGTGAGTGTGAATAGTTGTCTGTGTCTATGTGTCAGCCCTGTGATGACCTGGCGACTTGTCCAGGGTGTACCCTGCCTTTCGCCCGTAGTCAGCTGGGATAGGCTCCAGCTTGCCTGCGACCCTGTAGAACAGGATAAAGTGGCTAGAGATAATGAGATGATATATATCTTTTCAGCTTTTTGCACTATTCCTCACTACCTCACCTTAACAGCTATTAGTTTATTGTTTATACTGCTTATTTCATGTTTACCTGCTATACCTCAAGTGCCCTTGACTGTTTATTTGCTCCAATTTATGTGTGTGTATATGTATGTATATGCGTGTGTGTGTGTGTATATATATTTATGTTTAGTCTATGTCTAGTTCTTATCTTGAGTGTTTAAATTGTTTATATTGTTTATTTCAATTATTCTATTTTTATTTATTGCATTGCCTGTTTGCACTGTGGGTCAGAGAGGACTGAAATTTCATCTGTGCTGTATGTCGAGCATGTATAGCATATTTGACAATAAAGTTGACTTGACTTGACTTCATTCACTCTCCCACACACATTTCTGGTTGGGAGAGCGCTCCCCTTTATCTGCTCTCTCTCTCCTTTTATAGGGCATGGTCACTGGGGGAGACACACAAACACAGGTTAATTCATATCAGCTGCAGTGATACTACCACTTACCTTCCCTGACTCTGCCCTCCATTCACAGACCGACGCTTGACCACTCCCCCGCTGCCACAGAATGTTCAACAAGCACATGTGGGTATGATGCTCAGGTGTCTACAAACATTTGGCAAGACAGTGTCATTTAATGCTAGCAAGACAGGATGCAAGGATGCATCCCTTATTTGAACTAGCAACAAAAGCTGGTGTCAGTGAATAAAAAGGAAGCAAAAAAAATCAGTTTAACCTGATAAGTATAAATACCCTGACTGGGGTAAGAAGATACAGCAAAGACCATTAGCCAGGGTGGAGCTGGTGCAGGAGTGCATTCAAATCCTGGACCTGGACTTCAATTTGGTCCTTCACTCTCTGACAAAAGGTTTAACTTTGGCTGTGAATGCTCAAAAAATGTGTATCAATGATGGGGGAAATAATGTTATTTGGGACTTGACTTGAATAGCAGCTTAGGAACTTTGGATATGTGTCCTTGGTAGCACCTTAGGGACTCCAGCCTTGACTTGAGTAGCAACTTTGAGACTTTGGAATTGACTTCCCTTGCAACTTTGAGACTTTGGACTTGACTTCACTAGCAGCTTATAGACTTAGGATACAACTTGAATAACTGCTTTGATGCTTTGAAAATATTTGGATTTGAGGCAAAGGTACAATGGAATTGACTCAGTTACAAATGTATAACTACTTGACTTTGACATGACACCAGCTAACTATCTACTTTGATTTGCAAGTTAGACTTGACTAATCGTGGTGTTGGATCAGGGCTTCTTGACTAGCCTGCATAGTTTTAGGGTCTAAATTCCAATCCACCTAACCAGCTAGCCCTAAATAATTAGATGATGACCTGGAATAGGTAACTTGGGAATTAGGAAAAATACATCACTTTTGATCCACAAGGCTGCATTTAAAGAACCAAGTGTTAGATGTTTGGAGGTTGTTTTATCTCAAATCAAGAGATTGAAAAATCATCATAATTTTTAATGTAAGGTGAAGAGCAGAGCTTTCAGAGGAATTATTCTTGATGCTAAACTGCTGAATCAGATGTAAAGTTTGACTCAGTTGAATGACAAGGAACATCCCAGCATGATTATCTGAGGACTCAGAACATCTGAAAATGTGGCAAGCCAGCCACATAAGATTATGGGATTTTTGCCTCCTGCTGTCACTTTGTTTTGATGCATTTCATTCCAAAGACAATAGCAAAGCTAAACCAACTGAAAGGAAGCAAGTGTGGATGTGTCAGGGAAGATATTTGCTGCAGAGAGCCTCATTTTTGTATCACTATTGCAAATTGCATAATTCATGAAATATTCGAGAGGTTAGTGATGTTTTACAGTTCATGTGAAATCAAAAGAAACTGCTCTTCTCATAACATTCCTCAATTTTTTTGGTCATTAGCTTGGGGCTTGAGTAGGATTTTTTTCTTTCTCTCTCTCTCTCTCTATATATATATATATAACTAACTAATCATTGTAAAAAAAAAAAAAACATGTCTCAAGGGATAAAATGGCACTTTTTTTGATTAATTAGCTGGATTGTCTACAGTCCTTGTGTCTTGATCCTAGATGAAGCTTTTGTTTGGTATTTGTTTGGAGTTTTGGGGTAAAAGCATTGGACAAAGCATTCCAGACCTCTGCATAGCAGCACACTACATCTCTGACCATTTATTGTTCTCTTTAAATTCATCACATTTACAAGAGAACTTACAATGCTTGGGGATCTGCAAGTCCAAAGTATCAATAAAAAGGAAAATACAGGTGTGGTAGCAGGGGCATGATCAAGCATCAGCTGTGCGTGTTGAGGAGTCAGGTAGAAAGGGTATATAACATGTGATGAGTCTCACCTATGTTTAATCACTGGGAATCCACTAATATGTGTTTTTATTTGATTTGAGAAGCCAGTGAGCAAAGAGAGAAACTAGCACAGTTCTGTGTGTGTGTGTGTGTGTGCGTGCGTGCGTGCGTGCGTGCGTGTGTGCGTGCATGCGTGTGTGTGAAAAGCTCATATTATAATAATGAACTCACCCCCAGGGCACCTCGGTGGTGTAGTGGTTAGCACTGCTGCCTCACAGCAAGAAGGTTCTGGGTTCAAGCCCAGTGACAGATGGGGGCCTTTCTGTGTGGAGTTTGCATGTTCTCCTGCCTGTGTCTTCCTCTGGGTGCTTCAGTTTCCCCCACAGTCCAAAAGCATGCAGTTTAGGATAATTAGTGGCTCTAAAATTGACTGTAGGTATGAATGGTTGTCTATGTGTCAGCCCTGTGATGGTCTGGTGACTTGTCCAGGGTGTACCCCACCTCTCACCCATAGTCAGCTGGGATAGGCTCCAGCTTGACTATGACCCTGCACAGCATAAGTGGTTATGGATGATGGATGGATGGAACTCACCCCAAGTTTTTGCAAGCCTGTCTCCCGGTTCCTCTTTTCTCCAAGAACCATTAGAATGCTATACTGGTGCTGAAACTTGTAATCATGAGGAAGAAGCACTGTCATGGAGTCCTTGCCTGTCACTGAAATCATCCACCAATGCCAACACATGGCCTTCATTGAGCTCTGTGCAGAGCAAGAGCAGCATTTCCATAGACAAAAGAAGAAGAAGCCGTTATTTGTCACATGCACACTCAAGCACAGTAAAATTCATCCTCTGCATTTAACCTATCTGAAGCAGTGAACACATACACACCCACGCGCACACGTGCATGCACAGACACACACACACACACACACACACACGTAACCCCTTTACCACCGGCTCGTGTATTAAGAATGCGCTTATGCGCTAAGATGAAGCCTTAGCCCTCATTCAATATCTTATGGTAAAAGAGACATTTCAAATAGTGACACAACTGTCTAGGGTAATGTATGATTCTCACTTTCTCACTTTGATATCTGTGTAGAGACTATGAGGAATACACTTTGACCTGTAAATGCTCGGGTAGGGCAGAATGTAATTGTAGGACGTTCCCTGTGTGTGGGTGGAGCACAGAGGACGGCAGGACAGAGATCAGGTTTATAACTCGGCTTTATTGCCACACTTTTCAGTCTAACAATATCCAGTCTAGCACAGACACACACACAACTGGCGTCTTGTTCAGGGCTGAGCTCCTTCCGCTCTCGCTCTCCCTCCTGATATAGGGCGCGGTCACTGGGAAGACACACAAACACAAGTTAATTGCTCTCAGGTGTAGTGATTCTGCCACTTACCTTCCCTGACTCCGCCCTCCTGTCACAGACCGGCGCTTGACCACGCCCCCGCTGCCACAGTAATATTTCAATGATAAAACACAACTCAATAATACAAACACAGAATATCAATTTTTGGAACTGTATTAAGGATATGCACAAGAAAACACCATCACCTTTCGTTAGGGAAAAGAGAAAAAATAGAAACCTGGGTAGTGATAGTTTTTTTTCCCTCAAACTGTCTAATTTTGAGTGCACTCTTAGTTTAGTTCATTGGCGCACTTTAGTTGGAGCTCATGATGGAAACCTTTTATGAAAGCACTTCCCATGTCAGTGAAGTCAGCAGGACCAGACCATAGGTGATGAGTCGCAACAGCGAAGCATCCTCCCGTCTGTGCAGGTGATGTCCGCCCTCAACGAAGACCATGCCACTAGCCTAGCTCCTGCTAGCTAGCAATGACTGACCTGCTTCGTATCCACCAAACACAAAACCCTTAACTGCGGCGCAGAGTCTGACTCACACACTTTCAACTCGTTGTCCAACACACACACACAGTCCACTGCTACCCACTCAGCGCCATTCCCACATTGTTCCCTCTTCTCTCTTCCTTTTCTATCCACCCGGAAGTGTGTCAACTCGAAGGTCATGAACTCACGCCTAACGTAACAAGAATTACTCCTCAACTTTCCTTAAAGGGACCCATTTCAAACACAAATTAATTATACATTTTACCATCAAATCTACATCAAATAATTATACACTTACTTCACCACAATTCAGCATTCCATCCTCAATGAGAAAAAATAAAATAAATACTGCTGATATTTATCAGAGTATTACACACACAAGTGAGCAATGAGCACATACACATGCTGAGAGCAGTAGGCAGCTATACTACAGCACCCAGGGAGCAGTTGGGGGTTAGGTGCCTTGCTCAAGGGCACTTCAGCCCAAGGCTGCCCCATGTTAACCTAGCCACGTCTTTGGACTGTGGGGGAAACCGGAACACCCAGAGAAAACCCACACAGACATGGAGAGAACATGCAAACTTTACACAGAAAGGCCCCTGTTAGCCACTGGACTCGAACCCTTTTTGCTGTGAGGCAACAGTGCTAACCACTACAGCACCGTGCCACCCACAGAAGATTAGCAGGTGCTACAGAGCCTGGTCCAACTAATGGGTACTCCAGCCATAACCCCAGTGGCTGAAGCGGGCCTGCACCAGCTCATGCTTGCAAAGATAAATCCGCATGACAGCCCTAAGGTCTTCATTGAGCCCTTTGAGCATGCTGTGGAGGTCTGTATTTGACCGACTGCACAGTGGGCAGTCCACTTGTTGTGCTACTGGTGGGGGAAGCCCAGCTTATGACCCAACAGCTCCCAGTTGCCGACCTGCTGGAGTACCCAGACCTGAAATGGGCTATCTTGCAATGGGCTGGCCGCACCCTGAAACAGCACCGTCAACGCTTCCACTCCCTGAAGTTCAGTGAGCTTAGCCATCTGTTCCCTTTGCCCAACAGCTCTGTGATACCTGTCAAAGATGGCTGCTGATCGAGGAGAGTGGCACCAATGATGTCATCGACTGTGTGGTCCTGGAGTATTTTGTCCCTTCTAATATCACCCATATGCTATCACATAATTGTTAACAGTTTTCTGTAACGTGGCTGTGACAAACCAGACGCTCGTGGATTATAAATTAACTCAAGGTTTTAATGAGAGAAGGGTAATCCAAAATCAGAGTATGAAAGCCAGGCCAGGTCAAAACCGGGAAATCCAAAACAGTAACAAGGGCTAGACAAATCGTAGTCAGTAAACAGACAATAGTCAAAAAAACAGGAATCAAGAGATACGGACAATCAAAACACAAGGTCTAGGCAAAAAGGGGAAAAAAACGGAAGGCAAAAAGGGTCATACACAGAGAAACAGTCAATACAATAATGATCAGTGGGCTTACGAGACGTGAAGACGGCACGGTGGTGTAGTGGTTATCACTGTCGCCTCACAGCAAGAAGGTTATGGGTTCGAACCTCGCAACCAATGGGGACCTTTCTGTGTGGAGTTTGCATGTTCTCCCCGTGTCTGCATGGGTTTCCTCTGGGTGCTCTGGTTTCCCCCACAGTTCTAAGACATGCAGGTTTGGTACAATGGGGCCACTGTAATTGGCACAAGCTGTAGTGGTTTCCCAGCCACAATGTATGTACATATTGTCGCTGTCAGTTCAAAACCTGCTATGTGACAATTTAGGTCAAATTGGGTTCTCTATGCTGATTGGTCAATTTTGACCTTGTGCTTCCATTTATGCTAATAAGAAAAGCTAATAATAGAACAAGTAAACTTTTACTGGCTTCTCAGTTTGTTATTTCAGAGTTTTATTCAGTTTTTTACGTCTCCTGTAAAAAAGAAAAAAAATGTCACATAGCAGGTTTTGACCTGACAGCGATGATATATAGATCTTGCTATGGCAAAGCTAATAAATCTAAAATCTAAATCCAAGACAATACTGCGCAAAGGACAAGACAGACAAAGGGATATAAATAAAGACATAAACAAAAAGGTGATGGTAATCAGAACTCAGGTGAACTACTCCTACAAAGTGGTTCTGGATTGGTTGACAGAGTACACATGGTAGTAACTAGTGTGTGAGGGGGATTATGGGAAATGGAGTCCTGAGGGTTGAGACAGATAGAGGGTGAGCCTGGAAGCATGACAGTACCCCCCCCCCCCCCCCCCAAGGAGGCAGAGGGATGAGGACAACCACGACGACCGCCACCCACACTGCTGGAAACACTCCTGAGCAAGCCATCAGAACTGCCACAGCGCTGGACAAAGGGCCATTGCTATGGACAACCTCTGGAACCACTGTTGCGCAGACTGCTGGGAGGGCTGGACACACAGTGCCTGGGACAGCCCCTAGGCTTAGGCACGGGATTCTCTGGGTGACACTGATGGAAATCCTCCACCAACCCTGGATCCAGGACATCTCATGTAGGAACCCAGCTACGCTCCTCGGGCCCATAGCCCTCCCAGTCCAGTAGGTACTGCAATGTCCCTCCTCTCCTTCTGGAGTCCAGCAACCAATGGACAGCATACACCAGGGCACCTTCCATGTACACCAGAGGTCGGGGTGCAACTTCGGGTGTGGCCTCGTCCAATGGACCTGAGACAACAGGTTTTAGGAGAGATACATGAAATGAGTTGGAAACATGGTAATGCACAGGAAGATCTAATTTGTAAATAACCTCATTGATTCTCTGGAGAATCTTAAATGGACCAATGTACTTGGGCAATAATTTTCTACTTCCCTCAGGAAACCTGAAGTCCCGGGTCGACAGCCACACTCGGTCCCCAGGGAGGTAGGTAGGTGTATCACCTCTATGGCGATCTGCCTGCCTCTTGTGTCAACAGAGAATGTTCTCGATGCACTGGTGTATCTGTTCCCAGACCTGCTCACTCCATTGCATCCAACTGTCAATGGCAGGGTTGTCAAAGGGCATGGCAGACCATGGCATTAAGGGGGATTGATAACCCAGCATACATTGGAATGGTGTTAAACCTGTAGCAGAGCTAATCAACAAATTTTGTGCTATTTCTGCCCAGGGCAAATATTTTGACCAGTCGGCTTGATTATCGTGACAATAAATTCTCAAAAACTTTCCTAGTTCTTGGTTGACTCTTTCGCATTGACTATTAGACTGGGGATGGAAACTGGAGGTGAGACTTACATTAACTCCCAGTCTCTCAAAGAATGCTGACCACACATGAGAGGTGAATTGAGGCCCTCGATCTGATACTTTATCCTCAGGAACACCAAATATACAGAACACATATTTGAAAAGGGCTTCAGCTGTCTGAAAAGCTGTAGGTAGGTCAACAAAGAGGATAAATCTAACTCCTCATGAGAACCTATCAACAATGGCCAGAATGACTGTGTAGTTCTGCAAGGGGGGCAAATCAGTAACAAAGTCTACTGCTACATGTGACCATGGATGAGAAAGGACAGGCAAGGGCATGAGTTTACCAGCAGGGAGAGTGTTAGGTGTTTTGCATTTGGAACAGGTGGTACACAAGGAGACAAACCTATGGATATCTGACAGCACATCCTCCCACCAATATCTGCCAGACAATAACTGGTGAGTACATGTCTCCCCTGGGTGGGCAGAAGTTAAAGAGGAGTGGGTCCACACAATTAATTTCTCCCTGCATTGAATAGGCACATACTTCCTTCCCACAGGGCAAGATTCAGGGGCAGGAGTGACAGTTAATTCCTGATCTATTTCCTTGTCTATCTCCCATCTAATAGGGGAGACCACAACTGATGGGGGTAGTACATTGACAACCTCAGTAGAGGACTCAGGACTGGGATATATACATGAAAGGGCATCTGCTTTAGTATTACGGGAACCGGGATGATAAGTAATTGAAAAATTAAATCATGAGAAAAATAAGGACCACCGGGCCTGACGGGGGTTGAGCCGTTTAGCTGACCATAAATATTCAAGGTTTTTGTGATCTGTTAAAACTAGGAATGGATGTGTCAATGGTGCCATTCCTCAAAAGCTAGCTTTATGGCCAGCAATTCTCTATCTCCTATACCATAATTGCATTTGGCAGGGGTTAATTTATGGGAGTAGAAGGTTATCGGATGTAATTTACAGGGATCACTTATGCACTGGGACAACACAGCTCCAGTGCCTACTTCAGAGGCATCCACTTCTACTACAAAAGGCTGTGTGGGATCGGGATGCTTCAGAATGGGGGCTGAGGTGAAAGCTACCTTGAGGGTTTTGAACACTTCCTGTGCCCAGGGGTTCCATGTTAGTTTTTTGGTGTTTCCCTTCAATAAGGTGGTAAGAGGAGTTGCTATGCTACTGAAATTACAGATAAATCAGCGATAGAAGTTAGCAAACCCAAGAAATCACTGGAGTTCCTTTATGGACATGGGGATGGGCCAGTTCGCTACAGCCTCTACCTTACTGTCATCCATAACAACACCCTCTGGACTGATGATGTAACCTAGGAAAGAAGTGGAAGGGAGATGAAATTTACACTTCTTTCCTTTGACATATAAATGATTATTAAGCAGACGCGTCAGGACGGAACGAACATGTCGAACGTGAGTTTTGAGATTGGGGGAATAAATCAGAATATTGTCAATGTAGGCAATAACATAATGACCAAGCATATCCTTTAGAACATCTTTTATGAATGTTTGGAATACAGACAGAGCATTATGCAACCCAAAGGGCATTACTAAGTACTCGTAGTGCCCCCTAGTGTTAAGGAATGCAGTTTTCCACTCATCACCTTCCTTTATGCAGACTAAATTATATGCACTTCTTAAGTAGAGTTTTGTGGAAATGGATGCCCCACAAAGTTGTTCTAGCACTACGGGGACCAAAAGCAAAGGGTAAGAATAGGGTTTGGTGATTTGATTAAGGTCACGATAATCAATGCAGGGCCTAAGCCCCCCATCCTTCTTATTAACAAAAAAGAACCTTGCAGCTGTGGGAGATGTAGAAGGATGGATGAAACCCTGTTCTAAAGCCTCCTGAATGTACTCCTCCATCTCTTTTTCCTCTGCTTGAGTGAGTGGATAAATTCTAGATTTGGGTGGAATAGCATCATCTATCAACTCAATGGAACAGTCATTCTCTGTGAGGAGGAAGTTTGGTGGCACTTTTCTTGTTAAACACTTCTAACAGGTCACAGTATTCGGGAGGAACGGAGAGTACAACATTAGTATTGGGGCTTTCTATAGTAGTAGATGATACCATAACTGTGGGAAATGCTAGACAGTTGTCATAACAGTAACTAGACCCAGAGAGTATTTCTTTATCAGACCAAGATATGACTGGGTTATGTTTTCTAAGCCAGGGCAAACCTAAAATGATAGCATACTCAGAAGAATTTAATAAAAAAAAAACAGATCTCTTCAAAAGCACTGACAGTCATACTAACGGGTTTCGTGACCCAGTTAACAAGTCCTTCTCCAACCAGATCCCCATCAACAGCAATCAGTCTCAGCGGTGTTTCCAGTGGCTCCACAAGAATCTGGAGGTGGTCTAACCCCCTAGTGGGTGTACTCACCACAGTAGCGCATGGAGTAGACTCCACATGCTTTAACGGGGTTGGTGCCAGAGTTTTGTGTCAACGGGTTTGACAGTCATGTAGAACATGACTGACAGTTTTGCAAAAGAGACACAAACCATCATGGAGACGTCAGTGCCTTTCTTCCGCAGACAAATGAAATGTGTCACATTGGATAGGTTCCAGGGGTTCTGGGTCCTCACGAGTCTGGGTCATTGGTAGATATGAGCGGCAAGGGGTCAATGCCACAGATGAAGTTGTAGGAGATTTACATGGACCTCTCCCATGTTTCAGTTGGTCTAGGCGAATGGCCAATGAAATCAGCTTCTCAAGTGAAAGACCATCATCCTTACAAGACATTTCAGCCAAGATGTCAGAGTTCAGTCCATTGCAAAATGTCACTAATAATGCAGGCTCATTCCAACCACTACCAGCCGTGAGAGTGCAAAATTCCAAAGCGTAATCGGAAACTGAGCAATGACCCTGACGTAGTCGGGTGAGTAATTCTCCTTGAGAGTGGCCCTCATTGGCGTGATTGAAAACTGCTTTAAATTCTCTAACAAAGTGATCACAAGTATTGGATTGCACTGTGGGCCAAACTGTGGTAGCCAAATCTAACACCTTGCCTGTAAGACGAGATATCACAAAAGAAATGTGAGCCTTGTCTGAGCTCAGAGGGGAATTAGCAAAAAATATAGAACATTCTGGCAAAAACCCTTTGCACTGATTAAGCATGCCACTAAACTTATCCGGTTTGCTGAAAACAAATGAACTGATAACAGCCATGGAGGGAGCAGCTTGGTTGAAAATCACAGAAGAGCCGGAGGGGCTGAGTAGTTGGAGTTGTGTAGTGATTTCCCTCATGCTTTCAACAATTTGGGCTAACTATTTCTGCTGCTCACCTTGCTATTGCGTGAGAGTATGGATGGACTGAGTCATGGAGTCAAAATGCTGGTGATGTTGCCCAAGCATCTGACCTTGACTGCCAATCACTACCAGTAGCTCCGTGTAATCCACTGTCTGCATGTTGGCACAGTATTCTGTAATGCAGCTGTGACAAACCAGATGCTCACGGATTATAAATTAATTCAAGGTTTTAATGAGAGAAGGGTAATCCAAAATCAGAGTATGAAAGCCAGGCCAGGTCAAAACTGGGAAATCCAAAACAGTAACAAGGGCTAGACAAACCGTAGTTAGTAAATAGGCAATAGTTAAAAAACTGGGAATCAAGAGATAAGGGCAATCAAAACACAAGGGCTAGGCAAAAAGGGAAAAAAATGGACGGCAAAAAGGGTCGTGCACAGAGAAACAGCCGATACAATAACGCTCAGTAGGCTTACGAGAAGTGAAGACAATACTGCGCAAAGGACAAAACAGACAAAGGGATATAAATAAAAACATAAACAAAAAGGTACAGGTGATGGTGATCAGAACTCAGGTGAACCACTCCTACGAAGTGGTTCTGGATTGGTTGATGGAGTGCACATGGTAGTAACTGGTGTTTGAGGGGGATTATGGGAAATGGAGTCCTGAGGGTTGAGGCAGACAGAGGGTGAGCCTGGAAGCGTGACATTTCCAAGGATGTCAGATTTATTTGTGTACTTTGGGTCTCTGACTTTATCACAGCAAAATCTGGTAATTTATATGCTAGAGATTAAATACTAACCAGATATAAAATGTGTGCTACAAATTCAACTACACATTGAAGGTTCTCATGTACTCTTATCAGCCTCCAATACCACATATTTAACAGCTAATATCCATTTATTCCAGCTTTCAGGATCTTTAGAAACTCCATAAAATGACAGCTGGGGAATTTTTGCTTGATTATTTTTACATCCAAATGCCGAATAACCGACTGTCTTTGTGAATTTCAGCTATACTAACAGTATTAGACGGGTCTGTGTGCTAGTTTGTTTCATGTCCAAAATGGCAGTGTTGACATTTTGACCGAGCATGTATGCATGACATGCATGAAATCACATGAATAGGGTCTATCCACTGGTATCCATCACTATTAAATTCAGGGGAGAAAAGCATAGTGTAGAGGTGGTGGTTAGTCCTCACCTCACCCATATACTAATTCTGGGAACAAATTGGCTGGGGTTTCAGTCATTGGTAAAGCACCAATTTGTGGTTGGGTCCTGCTGTAGTGAGACTAAGGGAGTTTCTAATGCAGCATTGACTGGGTAAGCAGTCCCAGGGACATCAGCATCATTGCCGAGTCGGAGAGATATGAAGGGTGGGGAGAGCTCTGGCCCTCCACTCTCCTCAGGGTTTTCCCTTTGGGATTTCTTATTTGAGCAGTCATGTGATGAGACACTTTTGATCAAGTGAGAGTAATTGATGGTCAAACCCTCCAGTCTAATGTTGCCTTTTCCTACTCGTATTTTTTTTATTACTAAAGATAGTTTATATCAAGTGATGCAGGACACTCAAACTAAAGAGGTGTTGGTCCTGAAGAGCCATAAAGAATTTTTGTTCCATGCAGCTCATCATAATCCCACGGTGGGGCATTTAGTATATAAGACACTGAACCAGTGACGTGCAGTCAGGGGCGGCAGGTGAGGCAGGGCCTCACCGGTCATCATCCAGCCATCATGAGATGTAATGAATGTAAATAATCTCATCTCATCTCATTATCTGTAGCCGCTTTATCCTGTTCTACAGGGTCGCAGGCAAGCTGGAGCCTATCCCAGCTGACTATGGGCGAAAGGTGGGGTACACCCTGGACAAGTCGCCAGGTCATCACAGGGCTGACACATAGACACAGACAACCATTCACACTCACATTCACACCTACGGTCAATTTAGAGTCACCAGTTAACCTAACCTGCATGTCTTTGGACTGTGGGGGAAACCGGAGCACCCGGAGGAAACCCACGCGGACACGGAGAGAACATGCAAACTCCGCACAGAAAGGCCCTCACCGGCCACGGGGCTCGAACCCGGACCTTCTTGCTGTGAGGCGACAGCGCTAACCACTACACCACCGTGCCGCCCGAATGTAAATAATGATAACAATAAAGATTTGTCCAGTCATCTGTGCTATATATGCCATTTCTGTATGATTCAAATAATTTAAATCATTTTTGCGATCAAAATCGCCATATTTGCTATTCAATTGCAGTGAATATGCAGCGACATGAGGCAGCACCAAGCCATGCCTCACGTCAGATTGAGCAATCCCTTGTTAACTGGGTTGAGCGCGTGCCTTTTGCTTACTCTGTGTATGCTACCAACGTAATGCTGTATTAAAATGTTTTTATACATTGTAGACATGTGTATAATATGTCCTCACTTTCCTTATAATATGTAATGTTTTCTACATATGTGTATCACTTATTTAGTGTTAACAATTTGACATAAAGCTGCACTGAAAAGACATGAGGTGAGACAGGCAGTAGCTCTGCCGCAGTGCAGAGGGCGTACGTGAGCTCAGTTATTCTTGTTTGGTGGTTACTTCTTCTCTACATCGTCACATAAAGTTTAATTTGGACTGTTGTTGGCTTGTTCCGAATGACTGCAACAAATTAATAGAGGATGTAATAGCTCAATTGAAAGGTTTCTCAAAGTTGGACTTTCAAGGAAAACAGGACATGATAAAGAATGGACGGCCGACGCCGGAGCTAAAGGAATTACTTCAAAGGACTGGGCAGAAGATAACCTGATCGTTTCAAAGTGAGTGGTACAACCGAAAAGATTGGCTGTGTGGCTGTGCTACAAGAAACCGCCTTTTCTGTTATCCCTGTCTCTTGTTCTCAACCAGTGACAATGTCTGGATTAACATGGGATTTTGTGACTTAAAAAACCTACCAAGAAGCCTCCTGAAACATGAATGCTCAGCTACTCACATTCAAAGCCAAATTGCTTTAAAAACTTTTACAAGTAACTTTACAAGTAAAGGTAAGACCAGTGTTCGAATCCTGTGTGTGTGAGAGAGAGCATCCACTGTGATGCTGTGCCTTGCGATGGATGTATGTGGCACCGGCCGTGGTGCTGTGTGGCCTGTTCTGTCTGTAGCACCGTGGTTCATGTGTTTTTTGTCTGTGGCATCTGCCGTGGTGCTGTGTGGTTTGTTCTGTGTATGGTACCTGCTGTGTGGCCTGTGTGGTCCGCCGTGGTGTTTTTTGGAGGTAGGCTACTGAACCGCCATTCATTTTTCATTCTTCCTTGGCCAAATATGTACCTTCAAATGTAACTTATGTAAAGAATGCTGCTATGAGATATGAAACTAATCAGTATTTGACAAATATTTTGGTGCATATTTGAAAATCTGATTTTGAAAAAGTCAGTGCCTCACTAGCCACAAACCTCACCGCACGTCACTGCACTGAACCATCTGATGGCTCATTTCTGTTGACTGGTCTTTCACGGCAATGTTCACAGATGGTGTACAGCATGTCACAAATGTCAGCTGGCCACCACAAAAGTGCTGTTGTGCCCTTTACCATTGTGTCCATTGTTCGAGATCCCCTTCAAAAGAATTGGCATGGGTCTCATCAGGCCATTAGACCAGACTGCAAGAGGGCATCACTTTGTATTAGACCTACATTACCCAGAAGCAGTGCCTCTATGCAACATTTCTGCATGCAGTGCTGTGGAGGTACTCTTCCATGTTATCTCCCAAGTCGGGATCCCTAAAGAGATCCTGACTGATCAAGGTTCAACATTCATGTCATGTACACTTTGTTAGCTATACAAAGTCAAAAACATGCTTTGTATGTTTGTACACAACTACCTAAGAAATTGGGATAGATGTCTGGAACCCCTCTTCTTTGCAGTTCAAGAGGTCCCTACAAGCCTCCATGGGGTTTTACCCATGTGAATTATTGCATGGTCACAAGCCTGAAGGTGTCTTGGATGTCATTAAGGAAAATTGGGAGGAGGGACCTTCTGCAAGTACAAATACAATTCAGTACATTCTTAACCTGAGAGCCAAACTCCACATACTGAGCCATCTAACCCAAGAGAATTTGCTACAGGTGTAAGAATGGCACCCAGCTGTATAATAGTGGTGCTCAGCTATGGGAATTTGCACCAAGAAATAAAGTGATATTTTTACTATCCATGTACTCACAGAGTGGCCAGGACCCTTTGAGGTCATACAGTGAGTCAAAGAAGTCAATTACAAGGTCAGATGAACAGATGAAGGTGATGCACTTCAGCTATACCACCTCAATCTCCTAAAAAGGTGGAGACAAGAGGTCCCTGTGGCCCTGATGACAGTGGTTCCTGAGAGGGAGGAACTGGGACCAGAAGTAAGTCCAAAAGTGCGACCCAAATCAGCCCAGTTCCCTGTGGAGACCAACTCTCACTGTCCCAGGGAGCACAAGTTGCCAGTTAGCAGAATGAATTTTCTGATGTACAGTATTCTCAACTCTTCCCAGTCACACTAATCTCATAGAGCACCACATCAAGACTTCTCCACATGTGGTTGTATGTAGCCACCCATACTGCTTACCTGAATACCAAAAACATGTGGTTCAGAATGAATTAAAGTCTAAACTTAACATAGAGGTAATCGAGGAGTCCCTCAGTGACTGGAGCAGCCTGGTGGTCTGGGTGCCCATGAAGGGTCAGTCCGTTTTTATGTGAGCATTATAAAAGTCAATTGTGTCTCAATTTGACGCATATCCAATGCCTCGCATTGATGAACTGATGTCACCCTTCCATTTGGTTTGTTTGGAGCCCCAGTGACATTTCAGCATCTCATGGACAGGAGTAAAGGCTGTGCTACAACAGGTAAAGAACTGGTTACCATCAGTTGAATAATCACTGGATTATACATAATCAAATACAATTACAGCACTAATACAGTTTTTTTAACAGTCAGGAACAGGCCACCAGCTCATAATATAATATGAGTATATAGTAGAAGGACTCTACTGTGGCATGGTGGTGTAATGGTTAACACTGTCACCTCACAGCAAGAAGGTTCTGGGTTTGAGCCCAGTGGCTGACAGGGGCCTTTCTGTGTGGAGTTTGCATGTGCAGTGGGGTTGGTTGTGGTTTCCTAAATTTCTCCACTAAAGAAGGTTCTCTCCCCCCCCCCCCAAATCTGTGTTTTTGTTTTTTACTTTTCCATGCCTCTGCTGTACAGAGTAGGTGGCAGGGGCTGTGGCATAGGTCCACCCCCATGGTGGACCTCCTTAAGTTGTGCAATTAACTCCCCGCTCTGTCTCTTTTGCTACTGGCCAGCGTTAGAGGTATGTGGTGTCCAACTTTGTGTTATATTCACATCCTTTTATCCTCACTCTTGCAGTTGTCATGTTGTACATTTTTAAGTGTTATCTTGGATTATGCATATGCTGCAAGAGCCATTTGTTTTTGTTAAATGATATTGATATATGTTAAAGTTAATTTGTGCACATTGGTAATCCCACGCTGCAACTTGTGGCATGCTAGCTGGAGGCACATGGTAGTTAGCATAGGTCACTGTTGATTGTCTGTACATTAACTGAATATGTTGAACAGAACCGATGTTGTTTGAAGCAAGAAAACTGTTGCAGTATTATGAAGTGGTTTATCTGTTTTATTTGGCAGGAGCTGTGATGTGGCTTGCTCGCTCCATGGCTGATTTTGTGTTTTGTTTTCTTTAATGTATCAGGTATGCCATTATGTTTCATTGTGTTTTACTTACTTTATCTACAACCCCGATTCCAAAAAAGTTGGGACAAAGTACAAATTGTAAATAAAAACAGAATGCAATAATTTACAAATCTCAAAAACTGATATTGTATTCACAATAGAACATAGACAACATATCAAATGTCGAAAGTGAGACATTTTGAAATTCCATGCCAAATTTTGGCTCATTTGAAATTTCATGACAGCAACACATCTCAAAAAAGTTGGGACAGGGGCAATAAGCGGCTGGAAAAGTTAAAGGTACAAAAAGGGAACAGCTGGAGGACCAAATTGCAACTCATTAGGTCAATTGGCAATAGGTCATTAACATGACTGGGTATAAAAAGAGCATCTTGGAGTGGCAGCGGCTCTCAGAAGTAAAGATGGGAAGAGGATCACCAATCCCCCTAATTCTGCGCCAACAAATAGTGGAGCAATATCAGAAAGGAGTTTGACAGTGTAAAATTGCAAAGAGTTTGAAGATATCATCATCTACAGTGCATAATATCATCAAAAGATTCAGAGAATCTGGAAGAATCTCTGTGCGTAAGGGTCAAGGCCAGAAAACCATACTGGGTGCCGGTGATCTTCAGGCCCTTAGACGGCACTGCATCACATACAGGCATGCTTCTGTATTGGAAATCACAAAATGGGCTCAGGAATATTTCCAGAGAACATTATCTGTGAACACAATTCACCGTGCCATCCACTGCTGCCAGCTAAAACTCTATAGTTCAAAGAAGAAGCCATATCTAAACATGATCCAGAAGTCTTCTCGGGGCCAAGGCTCATTTAAAATCGACTGTGGCAAAGTGGAAAACTGTTCTGTGGTCAGACGAATCAAAATTTGAAGTTCTTTATGAAAATCAGGGACGCTGTGTCATTCGGACTAAAGAGGAGAAGGACGACCCGAGTTGTTATCAGCGCTCAGTTCAGAAGCCTGCATCTCTGATGGTATGGGGTTGCATTAGTGCGTGTGGCATGGGCAGCTTACACATCTGGAAAGACACCATCAATGCTGAAAGGTATATCCAGGTTCTAGAGCAACATATGCTCCCATCCAGACAACGTCTCTTTCAGGGAAGACCTTGCATTTTCCAACATGACAATGCCAAACCACATACTGCATCAATTACAGCATCATGGCTGCGTAGAAGAAGGGTCCGGGTACTGAACTGGCCAGCCTGCAGTCCAGATCTTTCACCCATAGAAAACAGTTGGCGCATCATAAAACGGAAGATATGACAAAAAAGACCTAAGACAGTTGAGCAACTAGAATCCTACATTAGACAAGAATGGGTTAACATTCCTATGCCTAAACTTGAGCAATTTGTCTCCTCAGTCCCCAGATGTTTACAGACTGTTGTAAAGAGAAAAGGGGATGTCTCACAGTGGTAAACATGGCCTTGTCCCAACTTTTTTGAGATGTGTTGTTGTCATGAAATTTAAAATCCCCTAATTTTTCTCTTTAAATGATACATTTTCTCAGTTTAAACATTTGATATGTCATCTATGTTCTATTCTGAATAAAATATGGAATTTTGAAACTTCCACATCATTGCATTCCATTTTTATTTACAATTTGTACTTTGTCCCAACTTTTTTGGAATCGGGGTTGTATATTGGCACTCTTTTGCTACTGGCCAGTGTCAGAGGAGCTGTGACGTGGCTTGCTCGCTCCGTGCCTGATTTTGTGTTTTGTTTTCTTTAACGCATCAGAACAATAAAGTACCACAGACCCGGACTGGTTGTGGTGTTTCTGTAAATCACACAATGCAGAGAGAGATGGAGAGAAGTGGAGTCAACCTTAACCATTACACACGTCCTCCCCGGACCACAGGCTGGCCTAGTGGTTAGCATATCCATCTCTCGACCAGGAGATTGTGAGTTCTACTCTACCAAAGACCATCATAAAAATGGTACCTACTGTGATCTGGCAAGGCACGCTGCAATACAGATGCGAGTAGGGAAGTCAAACTCTCATGGTTACCAGAGGACTAGCCTCCCAGTGTAACCCTAGCTGCATAGGCAAGAGGCTAAGGGCTATGGAAATCGGAGCCACACCCATGTGCCTCAAAGAGCTGGTTAGTACTGGGATGGGAGACTGCCTGGGAAAACCAAATCCTGGCATGGAAGGGACTTTGACTTGACTTGATATAGTAGTACACCTTGAGTAGTACAGCATTACTCATTCCTACATGCTGTAATTTATTTTGGCTATAGAAACCTTTAACAAACCTTTCACTTAAAAGACACAAAGGAAGCTGCTATTGGGCAGTGAGTAGGTTTATGGCTTGCTCATGAAACTGGAACCAAAAGCAAAGTATTAGGAGAAAATTAATCAACACAACACGCACCTTCCTCCTGAAGAGGTTACAATTTAAGAGCTTTCAATAAGAGCAACTCTTTGTAGGGGATTCAAAGTATTTTTATTACAAGCCTGAACAGTTTTTGCAATACTATTATGGTTTTCCTCATATTTCAGGAAATATCTTTTTCAGAGCAAAACATGCATTTTTATTCATGCATTGTTTGTGTTGCCTGCTATTTCATAAAGCTCTGCTTTTTGCACTAGCGTTCACATGTTTATTGCTTAGACAGCACATTGTAACCTTAGTATTACAAAGTTCTATCTGGGAAAAGGATTAATAGGCAATAAAATGGTGTAATACTAAAACATGCATGTGATTCGGGAGCACGGCTTGTGAGAGAACATTGGAGTGATGGGCTGTATTTCTGTTGGTTTGAGTTTAACTAAAAAAAACAAAAACAAAAAACTCTTGTACAGATAAAATGGGTATGTGAAAAAAACAAACAAACAAAAAAACAAAATTATGTCTCGACTGCACTCTGCAGAACTCCTAAGGTTTATAAGTGTATATTCAGCTATTAAAGGTAGACTGCCTTTCAGATTTTTCAGGCTTGTCATAAAAAGAATTTTCCTTGACACCCAATTATTTTTGTTTAGTGGACCGAAAGCTACTGAATTTGAATCACAGACTTCCAATTTTATTAGTTTTTTTTTATTAAATAGAACAATTAATGAATTTAGAGCCATGTGGCCCTAAATTCTCCGCTATTATTTCTTGCTTCCACATGATGCAATACAAGATACTATATCATGCATCATGTGGTGGGCTTTCCCCGTTCGCACAAGGCACTGTGGGATACAATTTTGAAACAAGAGAGAAAAATGGAGGACGCGAGTGTGCGAATGAAATGTTAAAGACCGACTACAGTAATGGAAAGCGAGAAGAAAAGACGTTATGTTGTGAAATAAAGGAAGCGCAGGACCAAACTAATAAATATCGGCGGTCAGCAAACACCTCGGTGTGATCAGCTGTTCGTTTAATGACAGAATGATGTAACTGTCAGTGCATCGTCAAAGGTAATCTTGTAGATGGCAGTAATGCAACACTGGATGCCAGCTGCTGTAAAATCCAAGAGAAGAAGAAGACGATGCTGAAAGGTAAACTTGTACATGCGCACACCGGACTTCCTCTGTCTGCTTGACTGCGTGAAGTGAGCGATTTCATGCACATTATTTGCTAGGGAATCCCCTCAAATTAAATAACTTCCCAGCCACAGAATGGCCTGTTTTTGGTTTTTTTTAGATGTTACAGAAATAAACATAGATCACGATGACCAAATTTCAGAGGGAACTAAATTTCACCGGTTTCATGAAATCAAAAGGCGGTTTACTTTTAAGTTGCTCTAATTAAACTACACTGCTGCTTCAGCCAAGAACATGGGACTCAGTATTACAGCTGTCACCGGAAACAACAAAAACACACACACACACACAGTTGTCTATTCAGTCAGTGTAGAAGATGTGCAGCAACATCATAATGCCAACAACCTCCACTCACTTCCCACTACTAACCTTGGACTCAATTACTGTATCCACTGAATAGATATGAGAATGGGAGTTTACATAATCAAAAAGAAACCCTTATCACTGGCTCCTTCATATGCTGTTTTAGCAAATTCCAAAACTGCCTATATAAGTATTGAAATTTCATACTTTGCAAATATGTTTTGTTAGTTTATTTAACACTCACACTCAAAAGTATTTAGTACAATGTAGAAAGAAAGGCTTAAATCTAGAACTTAAGATACAAGGATTCAATAGTTTTTGTCCAGTGGCTATTTTTTAAAGGCTCAAAATTCTCACAATCACACCCTTCATAATTCTTAGTAGAAATAGGTTATATTCAGTCACATGACTGTTGCTTGCAAGTTTACTTCCAGTGAATGAAGTGGTGGTCAGACAAACCAATTTTATTGCCCCATAATGTTGCTGAGCCTTGAACTGAAGCAACCTCAGATCATAACACTGCCTCCAGAGGCTTGTACAGTGGCCACTATGTATGATGGCTCCATCACTTCATGTGCTTCCCTTCTTACCCTGACACACCCATCACTCAGGAATAGGGTTAATCTGGACTTATCAAATCACATGACCTTTTTCCATTGCTGCAGAGTCCAATCTTTATGCTCCCTAGCAAATTGAAACATTTTCTCCTGATTAAGCTCACTGACAAGTGGTTTCCTGTGAGTTCTCATTGCATTGTCCATCCATTCATCCATTATCTATAGCCACTTCTCCTGTGCAGGGTCGTGCGCAAGCCGGAGCCTATCCCAGCTGACTATGGGCGAGAGGCGGGGTACACCCTGGAAATATTGCCAGATCATTGCAGGGCTGACACAAACAACCATTTACACTCACAGTCACACCTACGGTCAATTTAGAGCCACCAATTAACCTAAACTGCATGTCTTTGGACTGTGGGGGAAGCCAGAGCACCCAGAGGAAACCCATGCAGACATGGGGGAGGACATGCAAACTCCACACAGAAAGGCCCCCATCGGCTACTGGGATCGAACCCAGAGCCTTCTTGCTGTGAGGTACCCGTGCTAACCACTACACCACCGTGCCACAGAAATGCTCTTAATTTTACTATTAAACAGAGCCATGAGTTCTACTGTCGATTTTTTTTAACAATCTCTGATCATAGTCAGTCAGGATTTTTTTCCAACTACATTTTTTCCATGAAGTTGACAGTTCATCACTATCCTTCCAGGTTTTAATAATGTGTTGGACAGTTCTTAACCCAATTCCAGTCATTTCAGTAATCTCCTTAGTTGTTTTGTTTGCTTTATGCAGGCCAATAATTTGACCTTCAGAAACACAGTAACATCTTTTCCTGAGCATAAGATACGTCTTCTGACATGTTTGTTTAAGAAATGAGAAGCTACTCACTGCATCAGTTAGGGTTAAAATAATTGTTGCCAGCTGAAACATATTAGTCACTGCAGTAATTATCCAATTAAAGGATCTTATGTATCTGCTTATTAAAATCCAAATGGTGACTTTTTAATTTTATTTATTTATTTATTTATTTATTTATTTATTGGCCTGGCAGTGTATTTGATTTAGCTGAACAGCAACCAGCCCATATTCTGATAATGACATTGATTTGCCATTTTGTTTTCATTTCATTGTATACTATTCTACATAAAATATCATATTTTATATTGCAAATATATATTTCAGCTGTGACCCTGTAGGACAGGATAAGCAGCTACAGATAATGGATGGATGGATATATATCTCAGAGGTCCTTGAACGACTCTGAACATCCTCTTCGTTTCTCAGAGACGATGTAAACAACACTATGAGTGCCAGCCATTTAGAATCTAGTCAGTACTTACTTACCACTCGCAGTATAATACACCGGCCCTTTGCGTATAAGATCGAGACTCCTGCTTACAATCCCTGTTAGACCCCTAATAGGGGTCACTCGCAGTTGAGGGGAAGTCATGGCCAAATGGTTAGAGAAACAGTTTTGGGACCAAAAAGTCACTGGTTTGATTCCCTGAGCCAGCAGGACTGGCTCAAGTGCTCTTGAAGCAAGGCACCTAACCCCCAACTGCTCTGACAAGTGTGGTGGTCTACCTTGTGTCTAATTAGCCAAAGAAAAACTGATGATGCAATTAACAATTCAGGCAAGAAGCCAGCCGTAATTAAGATAAAACTTTATTAATCCCAAAGGAAATTCTTGAACTAGACCCCTGTTTTCTTTAGGCATGTTTTTATTGTGAAATGTGTTGCCAAGAACAATACATATTATGTTAATATTACACACATTTACACATCTTTGTGTTAACTTTCCTGACATATTCAAGTGTTAAAATCATTTCCACAGTGAATGTATCAAAATCAAGACAAGCGTTGTCCCAAAAGAATTTGTGTCAATTTTAACATATCCTTTCTAAGAGTGTAATCACTAGAAAATTAGACAATCCCAAGAAACAATATAATAAAATATATAATCTAACAATGTATAAGGAAAGAGATTTCTGTCCATACTTGTGGCTTGGACTTGTTATTACCTCTCCCATGATGGAGTAAGCAGGGTGAGGTATTGTAATCAGTGCGATTTGTTACCTCTGCCAAGGAGGTTATGTTTTTGGTAGCGTTGGTTTGTTTGTTTGTTGGTTTGTCTGTTAGCAACATTACGGAAAAAGTAATGAACGGATTGCTCTGAAATTTTTTCCAGAGGTGTGACTGGGCACAAGTAACAATCCATTACATTTTGGCGGTGATCCGGATCACCTTCTGGATCCCGGATTTTTTTAAAGGATTCTTGGAGGAGGTCTACGCTCTCCGAGTGCTTTTCTAGTTTATTTGTTTGTTTGCTTGTGTCTGTCTGTCTGTCTGTCTGTCTGTCTGTTAACAATCTAGCATCTAGACAATTACACTGATTCACTTCAAATTTTCAGGGTAGGTGGGCAATGATCCATAGATTACCTGATTAAATTTTGGGGGTAATCGGGTCAAGGTGAAGGTCACCGGAAAGGTCAATCTTTTGGTCAAAATAACATTTTCCATTATAACTCAAAAACGGTTGCCAATAGACAGATGTCTACTATTATGAGCATATAGGAACTCCCATATGGGCTTTCATTTGGCACCATAATCTTTGACCTTGAGTGACCTTGAAAGGTCAAACTCAAGGTCACAGATTTTCAGAGGGCTGTACTGTAACTTGAAAACCGTTGATGGTAGACAGATATTTACCAGTATCAACTCACAGGAAGTGCCATATGGGCTTTCATTTGGCACCATAATCTTTGACCTTGAATGAACTTGAAAGGTTTTATCCGGGCAAAAACATCTACACTGAAAACCAGCTTCTACCCAGATGCAGTCAGACTGCTGAACTGCTCCACCCCCCATATACTGAACACTACTCACCTTACCAACGTGCCTTAATACTGTGAACTGTTGCTGTTCATGTTTTTGCTGCTGTACTTTCGCACTTTTGCACTGAACACCTTTAAGCTGTTGTCACTGCAGTACATTGTGCAATACTTTACTGTCCTTTGAATTTTAATGCTATCCTAGATAGCTTTTTAGTTTATTTTATTTTTAAATCCAACCTTAGTTTATTCTATTTTATTCTATTTGTTAAAATAAGTGCTGCCGGGCGAGGTTTGTTTTGCCTGGTAACACTTTTAAGTCATGAAGACATTGTTGTATGTAATTTACTGTTATCAACATGTTCAGTGGGGCTCAAATGTCTGACAGCACTCATTAAAATGCTTCACCTTGGCATTCTTTTCTAATTTAATGCAACAGATTTTCATTAAAAATTATATTATTGATAACAACATGAGTGAAACATAGAATTCTAGAAATATTTACGTACATGAATTACAGATTTTCTTAGCATTTGGTATGTCCACTTATGGCTTTAATGACAGTGTGAATTCAAGTTGACTCAGTTTGTGTAAAACCTTATGAACCATTTTAGATCATATTCATCAGCATGTCATTTGAACACATGCTTCAGTAGAAGAGATTAGGTATGAGGAAACTCTGACCTTTTGTATTTAACAAATATGCTTAAATTTAAATAGCAACTGAGGAATTGTGAAACATATTGAATACTGAATAGCCAAGATGTTGCATAGTTCCATTTTCAAAATTCTAAAACTATCTTTTTTATTTAAAATGTTAAGTAAAAAAAAATTATAATTAAAAAAAAATCCCAGAATTTCAGTGTGGTCTTGGGCTTTTGGACCCCAGTGTATATTGTTTATTGGAAATCCAAGAAAACATGCCTGTTGCTTCTTGACACATAATTTGTACATGGCTTTGTGCTCTATTGAGTGAGGCTGCATCAGCCTAACTGACCCCAAAACAGGGTTGTTATCACATTACAGCAGAATAATTTAACCAAATTCTGGGTTCTTAAGGCAACCCAGTCCTAATATTGTATTAATTATACTACAGCACCACTGAATTGAGAATCCCAAGTCATTTGTTTGACTAGTGTTTGTGGACTTCTCAAGTGCCTTTAATACTGTGCAACCCCACCTGATAGGATGAAAATTGTTTCAGATGGATGATAACCCACACTTGATCCTCTGGGTCCTTTAATTTTTGTGGCTATATATGTCATCGTGTTGTAAGAATGAGTGTAACAATAGTGCACTGTGCACGTGCATACAGGTGTTCCTATTAAAATGGACAGTGAGTGTATACAATTCGGTTCACCATTCGAAATAAATGGATTAGACTAAAGAAATCGTTTACAGACATGTTTATGCTTATTACCGAGGGAAAGTGGGTTCCTATTTTAAAATATACTCCAGGTTGTCCCCCTTTCCTTGCCTTCTTCGGCCAGTGGTCCCATGTGTGATGTAGATGTGACACACTTCAAAGTTGTTATGGGAAGTTGTCGAAAAGAGAATTGAGACCACTGAGCTCTAGTGAGGGGCCTTTTCCAGGAAATAAGAGTTTGGGTCATAGCAACAGCGTGTGTATGTCAGCCTCAGTTCGGAGGTTTCAGTTTCAAAAACTGTAAGAGTAGAATAATATAAAGTACAGATACTTGGTAAATTTTACTTCTGTGATTTTTAAATTGTTCATTTTTGGATTATGCTTCATTTTTGTGGCTACTGCCTCATAGACTAAATATATATGCTGTATTTACTGTATGGGCATGGTATCAGAAAACAATTTTATTTATAAGCAGTAGCCACATGTACCCATAGGGTACCTATTTTATTGACAGATAGACACCAGAGGGTCCAAGTTAGTGGTTATCTCAGTTCATCTAAGAAAATCTTTACAGGAATCCCACAAGGTTCTGTAATTTCACCAGTTCTGTATACATTATAAGCAAATGACTGCAGGAGCACCAATCCAGGTATAACATACTACATTAAATACTCTGACAATACTGTGAACATGTATACCATCAACTCGCAGGAACAGTTACAGGCTAATATGGATACGTTTGCCGAGTGGTATAAGCAGAACTGCCTCGACCTCAACATTGCCAAAATAAAGGAACTGGTTGTTGACTTTTGTAAAGAACCTCCCAGTGTTCCCACTCTGTTCATCAGCAACCAGATAAGGTTGAGTCATATCGATACCTTGGGACAGTAACTGAGCAGAGACTTGCTTTTCAACCAAACACTGAAAACACCTTTTCTAAGTGTCAGCAGCGCCTCTTTTTCTTGAGGAAACTCCACAGACTTCAGGTTCATCAATCAGTCCTGATGGCTTTTTACAAATGTTTTATCTCATCTCATTATCTCTAGCTGCTTTATCCTGTTCTACAGGGTTGCAGGCAAGCTGGAGCCCATCCCAGCTGACTACGGGCGAAAGGCGGGGTACACCCTGGACAAGTCGCCAGGTCATCACAAGGCTGACACTTGTACCCTGTCCACACTAGGGATTTTGTACCAATACGAAACTACTTTTGTACCGCAACACCTGTCCACACTAGCAACTATACCGGTACTGTAGCGGTATAACTGTATCGGTACGAAACCCACAAATGTATGGGTTTCGTACCGGTACAGTATCGGTACTGTAGCGCTTCGCTGTAGTGTGGACAGATGAAGCGGTTCTGTATCGATACAAATATAATGCGCATGTGCAATGAACCATTCCTACTTCTTCCGGCAATACGCACGTGCTTTCCAGCTGGAAATAAAACGTCAAAATGGCTCAAAACGACCGTGGAGCTACATGGAGCAAAGAAAGGGGGGAGAGGAAGAGGGGAAAAGGGAGAGAAAGGGAGGGGAAGAGAAGGGAAGAGGGAGAAAGTGAAGGGAGAGAAAGGGAGATTCGTTTTCTTTGTTTCTTTCTCAACTGCCTCGCACGTTTTATATGATTCGACTGAATAAATGACCACCAGAAATACAGACTGTACATTGACAACAAAAAGCACACACACGTTGTTTCATCCGCCATATTCTCGGAAGGAAGTTACTTGGTAACCACGGAAACATTTCGCGCACGCGCATTTCAACTACTGTGAAATAGAGCCCTGCACTCCCGCGGGAGTCCCGCAGGACCCGACGCAAAGCAGTGTGGCATGGGACAAATTTTGAAAGCTCATTGCGGGCGCGGGCGGGAGGGGGAGTGCACAATGCGGAAGCGGGCGGGAGAGGTGATAAGCTGCAGTCCCGCTAACTAAAAACGTGTTTAAAATAAAATTTATAAATAATTATTAATTTATGTCTATCATATATAATTTGTGCTGGATATTTTATTTGGCATTAATAAAAACATTTTAAGATGCCTAAATTTGTGGATGTGGTCTAATCTCGCGTACGTTTCCGATTCCTTTCCGCTCTTCCGTGTTTGAGATCTCCGATCATGGCAGAAGAGCAGAGCTCCTCTAGTGAAGCTCACAGTGCTTCAGAAGTAAGTGCTGCTTTAAAAAGAGGTACATTTTATGGAGTCCTCTCAATCCACTCAAAGTAGGGGGCGGGCCACCATCACGCTGTGTCTTTAAATTATATTAATTTCTTATAGGCCTACTTGTATTTCCTAGAATGTAAATGTGAGAAGTGACATATAAGCTATGTGCAATGTACAATATTCTTAATATCCACTGTAGATTTTGGTAGGTGTGTTGGGTATCTCTGTAAAGCCTCAGCTGCGCATGCCGCCTGGCAACGTGCACCCTCGCTACGTGCGCTAGGTGAAGGATCGGTCAGTGGAGAGCTCAGCTAAGCTCAGTATGTTTAATTCCCCAAGCCAATGACAAGAACTTTCATGAGAAATAACGCGAACGTCTGCATCACGCGGGATTTGCGGGTGGGAGCGGGACAAAATATGGCAGGCGCGGGCGGGAGCGGGACTGAAAATCATAATTCTTTGCGGGAGCGGGACTGCACAATGCGGGAGCAGGCGGGAGCAGGACTGAAAATTCTGTCCCGCGCAGACCTCTACCGTGAAAGAAAACCGCAAACATTTCTTGCTAGTGTGGACAGATGCACTAAACTGTACCAGTATACTTTGTATCGATACAGTTATACCACTTTCGTACCGGTATAAGTGTGAACACAGCAATAGACACAGACAACCATTCACACCTACGGTCAATTTAGAGTCACCAGGTAACCTAACCTGCATGTCTTTGGACTGTGGGGGAAACCGGAGCACCCAGAGAAAACTCATGAGGACAACATGTAAACTCCGCACAGAAAGGCCCTCGCCGGCCACGGGGCTCGAACCCAGACCTTCTTGCTGTGAGGCAACAGCGCTAACCACTACATCACCGTGCTGCCCCCAGCATCTACAATAGAAGGACTAAATTAAAAGGAACACAAATATTCTTGGACACTACACACACACACCACAGTCAATATTGTCTTTTACCTTCAGGTCAGAGATACAGATCACTCACTTTCAGAAATAAGAGAGCCATGTCAAATTTTGTGCTTACATCCATTAGATTTATGAATGGTTGAGCACCACTTTGTGTGTGTGTGTGTGTGTGCGCATGTGTGTTATTTATTGTGCTTTGTAAGCTTTATTTTCCACTGTTAATTGTTCCATGGTGTATGTTGTGCAGTATGTGATGTGTGTGTGGGTAGATGAATTGGATACACACTGATGCTTTTCCAATATGAGGTTCCTAACAAAAAAATAAAGTTCTTTGAATTGAATTGAATTGAATTGAATTGAATTGAATTGAATTGAATTGAATTGAATCAAACTGAATTCCCAAATCTGATTGGTTGGAAAGTATTAATGATTTTTTAAATATAACTTTGACAGTAGCCCTGTGATGACCTGGAGACTTGTCCAGGGTGTACCTTGCCTTTCACCCGTAGTCAGCTGGGATAGGCTCCAGATTGCCTGCGACCCTGTAGAACAGGATAAAGCGGCTAGAGATAATGAGATGAGATGAGAACTTTGACAGTATTTCCAGCTGTAATTCAAATCACAGTTTTATATTAATGTGTTCTTGATTTTATAATAATACTGTTTATAGTACAGTAACATTTACAAAAGGATACTCCAGGATCGATGCTTTGTAACAGTCAGTCCATTTTTCGCCAAATTGGAAGTCAAAAGTCAAAAGTCTTCAGTACCAAGGAGTTTACAAATTAGTTTCTCAGTAACATAACAAGTTGTGCTTTCATTTGTGCTTTCATACAGTAACATTTACAAAAGGATTCTCCAGGATCGATGCTTTGTAACAGTCAGTCCATTTTTCACCAAATTGGAAGTCAAAAGTCGAAAGTCTTCAGTACCAAGGAGTTTACAAATTAGTTTCTCAGTAACATAACAAGTTGTGTTTTCTTATGCTTTATTATTATATGGCATGAGTTACATCTGGTAAAATCATGCACTCTGATTGGTTCCTTGGCGGGCAGTGTTTTCCTGTAATGCCCGTGGGCGATTTTTCAAGGTGCTGGCTTTCAATGTTGCAAAAAACAAAAACAAAACAACAACAAAAAGATGAATTGGAAATCAAAACGGAATCAAAAAATGGCCAAAAGACAAACAAGAGTCACCAAGTTATTCAAAAAATGAGCAAGGAAGAGCATTCAGAAACCACTAACTGCTAACAGAAATTCAGTTTTGAAACCACTAGCCATTTATTCTGCATGCGTGACTCAACTACGTTACAAATATGACATGACTGAAAGCACCGGCACACCTCATTATAATGACCATTTATTTTAATCTTAGAAATATAATAATATAATAATAATAATAATAATAATAATAATAATAATGCTCCTTATTAACCTCACTTGCTTGATCTTTATGGGAAAATATTAGACCAAGGTCTTTTTAATTATATTTTCCCGTAAAGACCTCACACTCAGTTAATAAGTAGTTATTAATGTGAGGGGAGAGAGAAAAAAGAAAGGCTGGTGAGGGAACACTTAGTCAACATTAAAGGTAACTATGAGTGAAAATGCAATGTGTCGTTCATTAATAAATGAAAAATTTTAATACTTGCTTCATTTCTGTGGTATAAAAGAAATAAAATAGCTTGGGACATGCTGTTAGAGGAAAAGTCTACACATTTACAACAATAAAGAATCAGACATTATTGCTCAGCTTGTTGCACTGTAAAAAAAAAAAACCTCCTTTGCTGCCTGGGAAATTAATCAATGCACGTTTGTATTGACAAGCACATTCATACTATAGACATTATTAAGGTGGTATGGTGGTGCATTGGTTTGCACGCTCACTTCACAGCAACAAGGTTCTGGGTTTGAACCTCATGGCTTTTGACAGGGGCTTTTCTGTGTGGAGTTTGCATGTTCTCCCTGTGTCTGTGTGGGTTTCCTCCCATGGTCCAAAGACATGTGGATTAGGTTAACTAGCTACTCTAAATTGCCCATGGGTATGAATGGCTGCTTGTGTGGCAAAGCTGCGACAGGCCGAGCAAGCCGGCGGTGGATAAAGTGTGTGCTCAAGATAGATGCAGTAACAAAGAGGCTGGCAACTGGCCAGCAGGCACCATGGTAAATCAAAGAAAAAATATTCTATTAACACAACATGCAGGAATGTTTTTGGTTTGTTTGATGTGAAACAAAGACACTGCCTATAATGTTTTGTCCATGTGGTTGAATCAAATAATGCTCTGCCACTTTAGTTCCCTCTCTCAGCACACTGAGAAATTAGCATAAAAGCATGGTAGGTTGTTTTGTCCTAACCCGGTGTAGGAGGAGTGTCACATTTCCCCACTCTCGCCACTTTATTTTGTTCATTGTTTTAAAAAGTTGTACAAGTCTGTTTACTCTGATTTTATAGCCATGCTTGTAATTATTGTCTGTCCTGCCTAAAAGACAAGAGCTGTGGATCAGTCTGCAATGTGTGCATTGCATTCATTAGTGCCTGAGGCAAGCTTTAATGAGCATTACTCACTTTGTTTTAACATTTTGGATTTGGCCACTAAGTGAAGCTTGGCTATTTTATCTAGTATTTTCCAGTTTTAAGCCATTTTTACTTTTTTTTTTACAGTACTGATAGACCTCTTCTGTTTTTTTCCCCCACTGAGCCTCAGCCATGAGTCACGTGTAGAGAAACATTAGCAGATGCTCCTTTCATAAACCAAATCCAAGCAACAAGTTCAAAAACAGTAACAAGACCATCAATGATGGCATAGTTCACTCTGGCCTCATCTAGTCCAGAAGGAACGATCTAAAGTGGGACACTTTGCAAAATAAATGTTATAATCTATATACAGTATATACAAGCTATATATAGAAGCTTTATACACCCTAGGAATGCCAACCTATTTGCCAGAAAGAATCCAAAATGGCAAGGAATTGACCGAAAAGAAGCAATTTTTGTTGAACTGCTCATTAAGGCTTAATTAGTCCATAACTTCATTAATAATTTTAATTAAGCAAATCTGGGTAGAAGTTATATGCACCTTAGGTACCCCTACCTTCATGCCAGAAAGAATCAAAACTGGTGAAGAATTGAGGGAGAAGAAGTGATGTGTGGAAACTGCTCATTAGGGATTAATTACTCCATATCTTCATTATTAATTACAATTATGCAAATTTGGGTAGAAGCTATATGAAGAATTGAGAGAAAAAAAGTAATTTTTGTGAAATGTGGACAATGCTGGATGGACGATAGACAACACATGATGGCTTAAACTCATCACCTATTGGCCGGATGAGCTAATAACCATAAGGGGTGAAGACTACAGTACAGTATTCTGGCTAGTAAATCAGAAGAATTGCAAGTATCCAGAGAAGGAGAAAATCTAGAAAGAACCAGAACAGTCTTGTTTGTCGGTATTCAAATATTGCACTAATTTCAAGAAAATCCTGATGCTAATGTAATATGATAACCATCATGCAACCGTAACACAGCTTTCCAATTCCAGCAACAGCTGGAAACATTCTGGTAAATTATGAAAAAACAAAACATTTGTTCATTCAGTTATTCATCTTTAGTAAGAGCTTTATCCTGGTCAGTAATGCGGTGAATCAGGAGACAATCCCAGGAATGTTGGGCATGAGATAGGGTTCAATATGCCCTGGATTGGATGTAATTCAGGGCAATTCAGAGTAACCAATCAACTTACATCATGTTTTTGGTTAATGGGAGGAAACCAGAAAACCCAGAGGAAACTAACAGGGAGGACATGTCAAACTCAACACAGACAGTAACCCAAGCTAAGGATTGAACTAGTGAGCATATGTGAGGCAGCAACTGTGCTAGTAAAGTGACATATTTAAATGATTGGTTCCAGTAACATACCTTGGACTTGACTCTTGCCAGGGTGGCATGGTGGTATAGTGGTTGGCACTGTTGCCTCATAGCAAGAGGGTTCTGGGTTCGAGTCCAGTGGCTGACAGGGGCCTTCCTGTGTGGACTTGGCATGTTCTCCCTGGGTCTGCGTGGGTTTCCTCTGGGTGCTCCGGTTTCCCCCACAGTCCAAAGACATGCAGGTTAGGCTAAATGGTGGCTCTAAATTGACTGTAGGTGTGAATGTGAGTGTGAATGGTTGTTTGTCTCTATGTGTCAGCCCTGCGATGACCTGGTGACTTATCTAGGGTGTACCCCGCCTCTCCTCCATAGTCAGCTGGGATAGGCTCCAGCTTGCCTTCAACCCTGTACTACATTACATTTGAAACAAAAGTTACATATCTGCATAAATCATAGAGTATCCTGTTTATATTGTGGCTACTACTATTTCAAAAATGACAACAGTAATGACTATAACATTCCCACAAGATACAGATTCAGTGCAGCCCAGTCTCACAGAAACATATGTAGAACCTTTTGGTAGTGGGGGCGTGGTTGAGCATCAGCTGTGGGCAGCAAGGAGTCAGGTCGAACTGGCATGATATGAGACAATGTGATGATGAGTTTCACTGGTGTTTGATTACTGGCAATTTAATTTTGCATGTCTTCTGTGTTCTTTCAGGGAGGCCAGTGTGTTGAGAGAGAACCAAGCAACAGAGTGCCGTGTGTGTGTGTGTGTGTGTGTGTGTGTGTGTGTGTGTGTGTGTGTAAAGTAAGTTTTGAACCAAAAAATAAAATGCACAGGAAAAAAGAAAGAAAGAAAGAAAGAAAGAAAGAAAGAAAGAAAGAAAGAAAGAATTCAAAGTCAAACTACTAATTTAAGGTCAGACAATGAAAGTGGCCCTGTAGTTAACAATATAACTGTATCAGATCAGCAATTAGAATGTTTTACTCCCTTTAAAGAAATTGAATTACTTTCATTAATCTCAGCATCAAAAGCCTCAACTTGTGTACTAGATCCGTTACCTACACGTCTATTCAAACAGATAATACCTGAAGTAATTGAATCGCTTCTAAAAATAATAAATTCTTCTCTTAGGATCAGTTATGTACCCAAATCCTTTAAACTAGAAGTTATCAAACCCCTGATTAAAAAAAACCCTGACCTTGATCCCTGTCAGCTGTCCAATTATCGGCCAATATTAAACCTCCCCTTTATCTCCAAGATCCTTGAAAAAGCTGTGGCACAGCAGTTATGCTTATATTTACATAGGAATAACATCCATGAAATGTATCAGTCAGGATTTAGACCTCATCATAGCACAGAGACAGCTCTGATAAAAGTAATAAATGACCTACTGTTGGCGTCTGATCAGGGCTGTGTCTTGCTGCTTGTGTTGCTTGACCTTAGTGCAGCATTTGATACCACTGATCATTCCATTCTTCTGGATAGACTAGAAAATGTTGTGGGAGTTAAGGGAATGGCTCTCTCCTGGCTCAGGTCTTATTTACGTAACTGATTGCTATCAGGATATTGATGTAAATGGTGATTTTTCTAGACATACTGAGGTAAAGTTTGGTGTTCCACAAGGTTCTGTCTTGGGTCCACTGCTTTTTTCTTTATATATGTTACCTCTGGGTGATATTATTCGTAAACATTGTATTAGTTTCCACTGTTATGCTGATGACACACAGTTGTATGTTTCTGCAAAACCTGATGAGAGACACCAGCTTAATAGAATTGAAGAATGTGTGAAGGACATTAGACACTGGATCCTTATTAACTTCCTTCTGCTTAACTCTGACAAGACTGAAGTACCGGTACTTGTACTAGGACCACATGCAGCTAGAAGTAAGTTTTCTGATTACATAGTGACTCTGGATGGCCTTTGTTTCTTCATGTGCAGCAGTAAAAGACCTTGGGGTGATTACTGACCCAAGTGTTTCATTTGAAACTCACATCGATAACATTACCCAGATAGCTTTCTTTCATCTCAGGAATATTGCTAAGATAAGAAATTTAATGTCACTACATGATGCAGAAAAACTAGTTCATGCTTTTGTTACCTCCAGGTTGGATTATTGTAGTGCCTTACTGTCTGGATGTAACAATAAGTGCATAAACATATCAGTCTAGGCTGAAAACATCTGTTTAGTCAAGCCTTTTGTTAATGGTGTTTATGAGGTAAAGGAGTAGATCTGGAGGGTCCTCAGACATAGAGTGTTTTGGTAAACTGGGATGTATGGATGCTGTCAGTCCCCCACTCGCTTGCTCACTCAAGTTTGTTGACGGTGTAGTGGCTGGCTGCTTAATGTCCCGGGGCACCCTCATGCCTGTGTTACCTTCTGGCTCTCCCCTTTTAGTTATGTTGTCATAGTTAGTTTTGCCAGAGTCCCTGCTTGTACTCAGTGCAAAATGTATATTGTTCCTACTTATTCAGGTGACATTGGGCATACCTAATAAACTGTGTTTTCTCTCCCCCCCCCCCCCCATCTGTCCCTCTGAGTTACATGTCAATTCTGAGATCGAGATGCTGACCTCTTCTGCTCCTCGGACCTGCCTGATCCATCCTGATGCCCTATGTCTGGTTGGAGTCTCATCACATCGCTCCTGTAGAGGACAGCCCCATATGGACAGTTGAAAGTCACACTTGGAAGACACTCTGGACACTAATGGCCCTTTTCCACTACCCTTTTTCAGCTCACTTCAGCTCGCTTCAGCCCGACACGGCTCGCGTTTCGACTACCAAAAAACAGCATGACTCAGCTCGCTTCAGCCCTGCTTAGCCCCTAAAACTCGCACCGTTTTGGAGTGGGGCTGAAGCGAGCCAAAGCGAGCCGAGTGAGGCTGGGGACGTGAGCAGACACTCCCCTGTGCACTGATTGGTGAGGAGGAGTGTCCTCACATGCCCACACACGCCCCGCGAGCACGCTGGGATCTGTAAACACCGCAAACCCGGAAGAAGAAGAATTACGAATTACGAGAATTTCTGAAGCCTTATGCGCCTCGCCTCATCTATACGTTCTTGCCAGTATCTGTTGGCATTGTCGGTGACAACAAGCCACAGAACCAAGACCAGCAACACTAACAACTCCATGTCCATGTTTATTGTTTACTATTCGGGTCGTGAGACTACCGCTTAAAAGCTCACTGATGTCACTGTTTGCGCTGCTTAACGACATCATGTGACGTCCACCCACTTTCGCTAACTCCACCCAATGTGTCCACCCACTTCCAGCCAGCACGGTTCAGTGCGGTTGTAGTCGAAATGCAACTCCAATAGCCTCACTCAGCTCGACTCAGCACGGCACGGCTCAGCCCAACTCAGCCGCGTTTGTAGTGGAAAAGCGGCATTACAGTAATGCTTTTATGGCTGAGGACTACAGTTGACTTGCTAACTTTAGGACTGCAGTTGTCATGAACAGTTTTGCACTCAAGTTTCCATCAATTGAAGAGTTATCACATCAACGAAACTGACTTCATGTTAAAACTGTTAATGTTATAGTCATGTTGTCTGTTGTTGCCCAAATGAGGATTGGTTCCCTTTTGAGTCTGGTTCCTCTTGAGGTTTCTTCCTCATGTCATCTGAGGGAGTTTTTCCTTGCCACCATCGCCACAGGCTTGCTCTTTGGGGATAGACTTGAGATAAAATTAGCTCATGTTTTAAGTCACTCAAATTCTGTAAAGCTGCTTTGCGACAATGTTTATTGTTAAAAGACCTATACAAATAAACTTGACTTGACTTGAAAGTAAAAGAAAGAAAGAACGGATGAAAGAAAGAAATGAAAAAGAATGGAAAAAAGAAGAAATTAAAAGGGAAGGAAAAGAAGAAAAAAGGGTAAGGAAGGTGGGGAAAGGGAAAAGAGGGGAATAAAGGCTAAACAGTGGTTACTTTGAAGAATCTAAAATATGAAACATTTTAAACACTTTTTTGTTTACCACATAATTCCATATATGTTCCATAAGTTGTTTCATAGTTTTGATGCCTTCAGTATTGTTCTGCAGTGTAGAAAGTCCAAATAAAGAAAAACCCATGAATGAGTAGGGGTGTACGAACGTTTGACTGGTACCATATATGCTTCAAATCACAGATACTCTATAAATTAGTTAAGGATTTAATTTGCACTTTAAAAATCTCCCTCTTCCCTTTGTTCATTACACATAGCATGTAATCACTGTCTCTGCACTACTGTCTTTGTCTAGTGTCTTTTGTTTTGTTTTGTTCTATTGTACAGCCCTTGTGTTGGTATAATTAAAATAAATAAATAAATAAATAAATAAACCTTCAGGATGGTTATTGATTATTTTCCTGTAATAGCATGTCACTGGGTGTTCTTATTCCTTGACATGCAGTAAAACGTTCTCAAAACACATAAAAACTCTTGAATAAATTTCCTGCAATAGGTTCGAGGTAAGAAATGTTCTTAGACTCCCAGAACTACTGGACTTAAAATGAACTGCTTTTTTTCCTGTCCAAATAGTACAATATACTGCATTATTCCATCCACATTCGTTGGATATGAGCAATTGTGCGCTCTGATTGGCTACTCTACTACTAAGATATCAGCTCATATCCTTGACTTGCAAGTGACGTCAAAGCAAAATAGAAACCCGGATGTTGGCCATGTTGGTGGAGATACAAATGCAGGGTCAAGCGACATTCCATACAAAACATTGTTACGCGTGCTCAACTCTCTTTGTTTTTCCACTGCTTTAAGCATTCTTTTAGCTATGCCATATCTTTGTGCTGTATATGGTTATGGTCACAACAGTACTCGTGATCATGGCACATTCCGATTTTTTAGAATTCTCTCCATGATTCGGAAAGAGGGTGAGGAAACTCTGAGGCTTAGTACAGAGAGGAGACAAGCACGGCTGAACAACATCAGTAGGGCTGATCTTACAGAGGCTAAAACTAAAACAGCTCTTGTTTGCAGTAATCATTTTATCTCAAGTGAGATTCAAAAGCTTTCTCAGTAACATCATGGAAGAATTTTATTTCGTGTTGCTAGAATTTTGCTATAAAATGAGCATTCTTTTGCCATGATTCACTTGATCGTTGTTATCATTTTAACACATACCATTTCGCTTCTAGGAGCGCCAGCAAAATTACATGATAGAAACAATCCAGACTGGGCACCCACTCAGAAAATGGGCTCTGTTTCATCCAAAGTCAGACTTGAGTCTTCAGCAGCCAAACCAGATAGAACGCGATATCTGGGTACTCGATGGCCGGTAGAAGCGTCTTATCTTCAGAAAAGCCTGACTTTTTTAAATAATATGGGTCAAAGCCACACATATCTATCTTCTCTTTGTATTGAATCTTTGCTCGACTGTTCAAATCGTGGTAATAGTGAGAAAATTCAGCACTGTTTATAGACACACTTTCAGCGGCTGCCATCCTAGCTGCTTTATATATCCACCATCATGGCGGACGCTCATGACATAGCACATTCTGATCACGTGGTTGCAAGTCATCTATACAGTGAGTAGAGAAAAAAAATGGCAGAGTGTGTTGCTGAACCAACCAAGGACGAAATAAAAACTCTACTCCAAAACAAAACCCCCAAAAAAGTTATCAAGTATTTAAAATAAACGGAAATTGCTAAAAGAATATAATCCCCCCCAATATCTCCTGTTCCACACTCCAGCCCAGTCGGTGGCAGTAATGCACCTTTAATTTGGTTTGTCAACCACCAACCCCCCCCCCCCCCCCCCCCCCCAAAAAAAAAAAAAAAACAGCTAAAGATAGGAAGAAAACCCAAAAAATTAAAATTAAAAAAGCAACAAAATATCGATTGAAAGTATTTGATGGTAAGAATGTACCTTTTCTTATTTTTCAAGAATTATTATTGCATTTTTCACAAATTGCTACTGTAATTTCACCGGTTTGTTTACATTCTAAGTGGAAATTATTTTTGTTGGACTTTTTATTACCTTGCCCACAATGGAGTAAGTGGGGCAAGGTATTGTAATCAGTGCGGTTTGTTTGCTTGTTTGTGTGTCTGTCTGTTAATCTAGCATCTAGATGGTTGCACCAATTGACTTCAAATTTTCAGGGTATTTGGGCAATTGTCCATAGATTACCTGATTAAATTTTGGGGGTAATCTGGTCAAGGTGAAAGTCAAGTTCACCGGAAAGGTCAACCTTTCAGTCAAAATAACTTATTTTCCATTATAACTCAAAAATGGTTGCTGATAGACAGATGTTTACTATTATGAGCATATAGGAACTCCTTTGAAAGGTCAAACTCAAGGTCATGGATATTCAAAGGGCTGTAACTTGAAAATGGTTGATGATAGAGAGATATTTACCCTTATCAACTTATCAGAAGTTGCCACCATGAGCTTTGACCTTGAATGACTTTGAAATGTCAAACTTAAGGTCATGGATTTTCATAGGATTATAACCTGACAGCTGATGATGATTGAGAAATATTACCATTATCAACATATAGGTAGAAAATAAGTGCTGCCGGGCGAGGTTTGTTTTGCCTGGCAACACTTGTGTATAAAGTTTTTATTTATAGAATTTGCAAAAAATAAAAATAAAAAAATGCTCTGTTTCTCAAAATCCAGTGAACGTGAATAGCATAAAACAGTTATTCCACTCAATCTCATTGTTCTGTTAAGTATAGTAGTATAAGGTAGTATTTTGCAGCTTTGCTCACTATGGACTCGTTATTCAATGTGTATTAAATCTCCTAAAAGCAATCTGCAATGAAATTGAAATGTATTTCTCTCTTTTTTTAAATCTATATTATCTATATTTATATATTGTTTTTTCTTAATTTTTATCTACATTATCTATATTTATATATATTTTGTGTGTGTGTGTAATCTTTATCTGTTTATTTTACAAGTAAGGTGAGAGAAATGGCATTTCGATTCTCCTATATGTCCTGGATATATAGTGAATTGACAATAAAGAATCTTTACTCTTCTCTTTAATGGAAATCATATGAAATTAAATTTCATTATACTGTTCTCTGGTGGACTTGGAAGCTCGACGCTATTAACAGGTTTTGGCTGTACAACAGAGTGAGCCGAGCTACTAGAAAGGAGAAATTCTGTGGAAACTCCAGAGCTTTGAGGTGTTTGCTTGCTTACAGTGGGGAATGTCTAACTGATGACTCATAAAGCTTTGATTAAAAAGCGCAAGAAAGGGAATGTGTGTAATCATCCTTCAAACTGTCTCCGTTTACACTGGATACTCATCACGAGTTACAAAAAGTACATCCTTTAAAAGCAATATGCAAAACCCAGAAGACATAAACGTGTGTGTGTGTGTGTGTGTGTGTGTGTGTGTGTGTGTAAATCCAGAGTGTGTGGGAGATCTGGAGTGAGAGAGCAGCATGTGTAAACCACATGTGACTACCTGTGTGTGTGTGTGTGTGTGTGTGTGTGTGTGTGTGTGTGTGTGTGTATGTGTGTAGCCTGATCTTACACAAAGTGTGCTGTATACATAACAATGCACTGAATTGTAATGAACAGAACTGAATTGCAGCTCTTTCTATTGCTTTTGATTATCCATCTAGTAATGCTGAAGGAACACACACACACAGACGCACCATGCGAGTAGTGTGTACACCTTGTTAGACTTTGTTACCTTTATACTATTCACCCATAACTCTCTCCCTCTCACTGTCTGTCTCTCTAATGTGTGTGTGTGTGTGTGTGTGCACGCCTCCCCCTGCCTACCCACCACTTCCGCCATGACACCCTGCTCCCAGTCTTTGTGTTCATCTTTCAGAGAAACAGATTCTCCAGCATTTTCCATTTCAAATCCACCCACACCTATAAGTGTGTGTGTAAGAGCAAGCAAGTGAGAGAGAAAGAGAGAGAGATGTTTGGCTGTCACTGCTTTAGATGTACACCATTTTCTTTATCTCATGATCCCATTTCACTAAATGTATGCATGTCTAGCTTAGTGAATATGTTTTCATAAAGGTGGATAGATAATTCTCTGAGCTAAACACACACACAAGAGAGAACAATTGAGAATCAGCAGAAAAAGCTGCAGTGGTTGTACTTCTATCTAGCTATCTATAAAGTTCAAGGGGGGGGGGGGGGGGGGGGGAATACTTAGGCATAAATAATGCATAATCCACCCCTTCCACACACACATACTTTTCCACATTATATGTCATAAATCTATGCAAGATATCCCATAAAACCAAAGTGGGACAAAACCAAATCAATATAGCTTGCAAACTTACTGACAAATTAATTTAAAAAAGGATAAAAGTTGTGATTGCATAAGTATTCACCCCCTTTGCTCTGCAGCCCCTAATCTAGTTCTGGTGCTAGCGCAAAGTGGTATTAAGTGTCAACATTAACATAAAAATTAGATCTTGGGTCCTTGCAGTGCTTTAGTTTAGCAAAGTTCTCAGTCTCAGTTTGTTCCAATCTATCAGTCTCTGTAAAACTTCATCTAATGTCCTTATCACATTTTCTCATTAAAAATGATGCTCTGGTTGTATTAACTAACATAAGAGTCATGGCTTCCCGTTTCACATCACAGTTCTCATATCAACAAGCATCATGTACGGTGGTGTAGTGGTTAGCACTGTCGCATCCCAGCAAGAAGGCTCTGGGTTCGAGCCCAGTGATGGATGGAGGCCTTTCTGTGTGGAGTTTGCATGTTCTCTCTATGTCTGTGTAGGTTTCCTCCAGGTGCTCTGGTTTCCCCCACAGTCCAAAGATATGTGGTTAGGTTAACATGGAGCAACCATGGCCCAAAGGTTGGGCTGAAGTGCCCTTGAGCAAGGCACCTAACCTACAACTGCTCCCCAGGTGCTGTAGCATAGCTGCCCACTGCTCTGGGTATGTATGTGTGTCACTGCTTCAGATGGGTTAAATGCAGAGGACAAATTTCACTGTGCTTGAGTGTGCATTGTGACAAAAAAAAAAAGCCTTCTTCTTCTTTGGTTTTTGCTGTAGTCCTGTCTCCGACCCTGTCCTGTCATTAGTGTGTTATCTGATTGTGGTCACCTGTTTCGTGTTAGTTCTTGATTCGTTTACTTATTTGTTCAACCCTGATTCCAAAAAAGTTGGGACATTGTATAAAACATAAATGCAATGATCTGCAAATTGTTTTCTATCTATATTCAATTGAATATAAAGACAACATATTTAATATTCAAACTGAGAAACTTTATTATTATTATTATCATTATTATTATTATTATTATTAGTAGTAGTAGTAGTAGTAAATATATACACATTCTGAATTTGATGCCTGCAATACATTTGAAAAAAGTTGGGACAGGGACATGTTTATCATTGTGTGACATCACCTTTTCTTTGAACAACACAGTAAGCATTTGGGAACTGAGGACATTAACTGCTTTCCCAGACTTGCTTAATATACAACAACAGTCCAGGGTCTCCGTTGTCATATTTTGCACTTTATAATGCACCACACATTTTCAAAGAGTGGTAGGCCAGTTTAGCACCTGCACTCTTACTACAAAGCCATGCTTTCATAACACTTGCAGAATGTGGCTTGGCATTGTCTTGTTGGAATAAGCAGGGACATCCCTGAAAAAGATGCTGTTTGGATGGCAGCATATGTTCCTCCAAAACCTGTATGAACCATTCAGCATTAATTGTGGCTTCACAGATATGCAAGTTGTCCATGCCAAGGGCACTAACACACCCTCATACCATCATCAATGCTGGATTTTGAACTTTGTGCATTTAACAATCTGGATGGTCCTTTTCCTCTTTAGCCCAGAGGATACAACATCCATGACTTCCAAAAACAATTTCAAGTGTGGACTCATCAGACCACAGCACACTTTTCCACTTTGCATTAGTCCATCTCAGATGAGCTTGGATGCAGAGAATTCGGTGGCATTTCTGAATGTTGTTGATATATGGCTTTGACTTTGGATTTGTAGATGCAGTGATGAGCTGTGTTCACTGACGACAGTTTTCTGAAGTGTTCCTGAGCCCATGTAGTAATCCTTTATACAATCATGTTGGTTTTTTAATGCAGTGCCCCTGAGGGATCAAAGGTCATGGGGGTTCAATGTTGGTTTTTGACCTTGTTCCTTATGTGCAGAGATTTCTCTGGAGTCTCTGAGTCTTTTGATGATATTATGGATTGTCAGTGGTGAAATCCCTGAGCCTTTCCAGTTACCAATTCACCTGTTAACCTGTAAAATCTTCCAAGTGGGTGTTTTTTGAGCATTCCACAACTTTCCCAGTGTTTTGTTGCCCCGTACCAACTTTTCTGAAACATGTTGCAAGCATCAAATTCAGAGTGAGTGTATATTTAAAAACAAAGAAACAAACTTAATTTTATCAGTTTGAACATTAAATATCTTGTGTTTGCATTGTATTCAATCAAATAGAGGTCAAAAAGGATTTACAAATAATTTCATTCTGTTTTTATTTACATTGCACACAATGTCCCAACTTTTTTGGATTCAGGGTTGTATCTCTCAACTTTCCAGAGACACATACTGGAGGCCTGCTGAATGTATCTTCAACATTCAGTCAACGACCTCTGAAACGCCAGACTGTATGTCTGTCTCCCATAGCAACAGACCACTCGACCAGCTTACAAAAGTGCATGTAATTTCTCTGTCATTTTTATGGCCATTCTGTTTAATTTAGTTTGAGTCTATTAAGATTGTGCTCTATTGATCTGCATGTTCAGTGGACACATTATGTAAGCTGTGATGCTCAGCACTCTTTCTTCAAACCTGCATTACTTATTACCCTGATACATGTCTTGCAAACTGGAACACTTACATACAAGTTCAGCAAGTAAATAAAATATTACTATGCAAATAATGCTTTCATAATGAAGGCATTGGGGGTGGATGAGATCCGCCCTGAGTATCTCAAGTCTCTGGATGTTGTGGGCTGTCTTGGCTGACACGCCTCTGCAACATCGTGTGGTGGTCAGGGACAGTGCCTCTGGAGTGGCAGACTGGGGTGGTGGTCCCACTTTTCAAGAAAGGGGACCGGAGAGTGTGCTCCAATTATAAGGGAATCACACTTCTCAGCCTCCCAGGGAAGGTTTACAACAGGGTACTGGAGAGGAGAATTCGGCCAATAGTCGAACCTCGGATCCAGGAGGAACAATGCAGTTTTCGTCCTGGTCGCAGAGCACTGGACCAGCTCTATACCCTTCATAGGGTGCTTGAGGGTTCATGGGAGTTTGCCCAACCAGTCCACATGTGCTTTGTGGATTTGGAGAAGGCATTTGACCGTGTCCCTTGTGGTATTCTGTGGGGGGTGCTTCGGGAGTATGGGGTTCGGGGCTCTTTGCTAAGGGCTGTCCGGTTCCTGTATGAACGGAGCAGGAGTCTGGTTCGCATTGCCGGCAGTAAGTCAGACCTGTTCCCAGTGCATGTTGGACCAGTGCAGGGCTGCCCTTTGTCACCGGTTCTGTTCATAATCTTTATGGACAGAATTTCTAGGCACAGCCAGGGGCCGGAAGGAATCCTGTTTGGGAACCACAGGATTTCATCTCTGCGTTTTGCAGATGATGTTGTCCTGTTGGCTTCTTCAAACCAGGACCTTCAGCATGCACTGGGGTGGTTTGCAGTCGAGTGTGAAGCGGCTGGGATGAGAATCAGCACTTCAAAGTCCAAGGCCATGATTCTCGACCGGAAAAGGGTGGTTTGCCCTCTCCAGGTTGGTGGAGAAGTCCTGCCTCAAGTGGAGGAGTTTAAGTATCTCGGGATCTTGTTCACAAGTGAGGGAAGGATAGAGCGTGAGATCGACAGGCGGATCGGTGCAGCCTCCGCAGTGATGCGGTCGCTTTACCGGTCTGTTGTGATGAAGAAGGAGCTGAGCCAAAAGGCGAAGCTCTTGATTTACTGGTCGATCTACGTTCCAACTCTCACCTATGGTCATGAGCTTTGGGTAATGACCGAAAGGACAAGATTGCGGATACAAGCAGCCGAAATGAGTTTCCTTCGCAGGGTGGCTGGGCGCTCCCTTAGAGATAGGGTGAGAAGCACAGTCACTCGGGAGGAGCTCAGAGTAGAGCCGCTGCTCCTCCACATCGAGAGGAATCAGCTGAGGTGGCTCGGGCATCTCTTTCGGATGCCTCCTGGATGCCTCCCTGGGGAGGTGTTCCAGGCATGTCCCCCCGGGAGGAGGCCCCGGGGAAGACCCAGGACACGCTGGAGGGACTATGTCTCTCGGCTGGCCTGGGAACGCCTCAGTGTTCTTCCTGAGGAGCTGGCTGAGGTATCTGGGGAAAGGGAAGTTTGGGCTTCCACGCTCAGACTGCTGCCTCCGCAACCCGGCCCCGGATAAGCGGAAGAAGACGAGACGAGATGAAGCAAATAATGCTTTCATAATGATGGATGAATACATGCACTAATATTTAATTCATCAGGAAATAATAAAGCATACACTTTAGCAGTCTCTGAGTAGCCATCAATCCATCCATTATCTGTAGCTGCTTATCCTGTCCTACAGGGTTGCAGGCAAGCTGGAGCCTATCCCAGCTAACTATGGGAGAGAGGCGGGGTACACCCTGGACAAGTCGCCAGGTCAACGCCGAGCTGACACACAGACAAGCAACCATTCACACTCACATTCACACCTACCAATTTAGAGCCACCAATTAGCCTAACCTGCATGTCATTGGACTGTGGGGGAAACTGGAGCACCTGGAGCAAACCTGCATAGACACGGGGAGAGCATGCAAACTCCACACAGAAAGGCCCTCATCGGCCGCTGGGCTTGAACCCAGGACCTTCTTACTGTGAGGTGACAGTGCTAACCACTACACCACCATGCTGCCCTGAGTAGCCATTAATATTAAATATTGGCTGGCTCTGAGTGGTATATCAGATATATTCCATTCAGCTAGCATGATATTGAATGACTCGAAGATGAGTAGGTGGATGGACTATATCTGATAGAAAACAAAAAAGCCATTACCCATCTGTAGCGCAGTCAATGCGTGGGTGGAGCACAGAGGACGGCAGGACAACGTTTGGAGGTAGTAACAGCGTGTTTTATTAATAAACTTTTCAGTTTAAAAGAACTCGCAGCACACAGACACACTCTCAGCCTCCACTCCCGGGTCGCGCTCCCTCTGCTCTCTCTCAGCCTCCTAAAATAGGGAGCGGTTTACTGGGAAAACACACACAAAACACAGGTTAATTACCGTCAGGTGTAGCGAATCTGCCACTCACCTTCCCCGGCTCCACCCTCCTGTCACAGACCGATGCTTGACCACGCCCCCGCTGCCACATACCCCCACCGCCCGACTCAGGCCGGGCGCCCGTCCGGCCCGCAGCCGACTCCCCCCCCCTTGACGGGAGAGGAAGTCCGCCACGACCATCTGCGCCCCCGGCCTGTGGACCACCTTGAAGTTGAAGGGTTGGAGTGCCAGATACCAACGGGTGATCCGCGCGTTGGCATCCTTCATGCGGTGGAGCCACTGGAGGGGCGCGTGGTCCGAACAGAGGGTGAAAGAGCGCCCCAGCAGGTAGTAACGGAGGGCGAGGACCGCCCACTTGATCGCCAGGCACTCCTTCTCAATGGTGCTGTAGCGCCCCTCACGCACTGACAGCTTGCGGCTGATGTATAGGACTGGGCGGTCCTCCCCCTCCACCTGCTGGGACAAAACGGCCCCCAGCCCTCTGTCCGACGCATCCGTCTGCAACAAAAAAGGGAGAGAGAAGTCAGGGGAGTGTAAGAGTGGCCCCCCACACAGTGCAGCCTTTACCTCAGAGAAAGCCCGCTGGCACTGCTCCGTCCACTGGACCGGATCTGGTGCCCCCTTTTTAGTGAGGTCAGTCAGCGGGCTGGTGACGTCCGAATAATTAGGTATAAACCTACGATAGTAGCCAGCCAGCCCCAGGAACTGTCTCACCCCCTTTTTGGTCTTGGGCCTCGGGCAGGCCGCAATCGCTGCTGTCTTATTAATTTGGGGACGCACCTGCCCGTTGCCCAAGTGGAAGCCCAGATACCGTACTTCCACCCGCCCAATCGCACACTTCTTCGGGTTGGCAGTGAGTCCCGCCCGCCTCAGCGACCTAAGGACGGCCCTCAGGTGTTGCAGGTGCCTTGGTCAGTCAGAATCTCTTTCGGGATTCCAACCCGGGAGATGATGTGGAAGAGGGCCTCTGCAATACTGCGTGCTGAGATATTGCGAAGAGGCACCGCTTCCGGGTATCGCGTTGCATAGTCCACCAGGACTAATATAAAGCGGTACCCTCGTGTTGACCGATCTAATGGCCCAACGAGATCCATCCCAATTCTTTCGAACGGGGTCTCGATTAATGGTAGGGGGCGCAAGGGCGCTTTTGGAATGGCCGCTGGATTTACTAACTGGCATTCGCGGCACGCCGTACACCACTTACGGACGTCGCCGCGAATCCCCGGCCAATAGAATCGGGCCATTATCCGGGCGAGTGTCTTATCCTGCCCGAGGTGTCCAGCCATGGGATTAAAGTGGGCCGCCTGGAATACCAATTCCCGGCGGCTCTTTGGAATTAATAACTGGGTGACTCGCTCTTTCGTCTGAGTGTCCTGCGTCACTCGATATAATCTATCCTTCAAAATGGAAAAATAGGGGAAGGACGGGGTGGCGTTCGGCTGGAGCGTTTGACCATCGATTACTCTCACTTGGTCAAACGCGTGTCGCAGAGTCTCGTCTCGCGATTGTTCCAGTGGGAAATCCACGAGGGATTCCCCAATAGAAAGAGGAGGGGCCGGCGGCTCCTCCCCCTGTCGCGGAGGTGACGTAGACGGCTCTGCGACCGCCGCTCCAGCCAAAGCGACACCGGGACCCTCCCCCGTCAACCCGCAGGACCCACTCTTTACTAGGCGTGCCATTAAACCCCGAAATCCCGGCCAATCGGTCCCCAAGATCAAAGAGTGGGTAAGGCGAGGATTAACCGCCGCCTTCACTATAGATTTTTCCCCTCTAAAATATATGTGGACTGACACCAACGGGTAGCTGTGAATATCCCCGTGCACACACAACACCTTCACCCCTTGTGCTCCCCCCAATGCCTCGTCTTGCACCAGGCTTTGGCGGATCGAGGTCTGATTGCAGCCTGAATCCACCAACGCCTGATATGTAGCCCCTTGTACACTTACTGGTATGCGATACGCTCCAGCCCGATCGAGGGCAGCCTCTGGCGCGTCGGGGATCCGCACCACCGCCCCCACCTCCATCGCTGCACATTGTTGCTGCAGGTGGCCCGGTTCCCCGCAGCGCCAGCAAACCGGCCCGGGCCTCCCCTCTGCAACTGTGTTCTGGGGCTCACTCACCTGAGGGGGGGGAGAGACAGACACAGAAGGGAGAAACGGGAGGGCACCACGGGTGCGGCGGGCCGGCTGGGGTGGGGCCGGCCCCCGCCTCCGTGGTGGGGGAATGGGGCGAGGACGGGACACGGGAGGAGGGGGGGAAGACAGAGAGAGAGAAGAGGAGACAGAAGACGATGTCATCCGTTGTCCTGCCGCCGGTACAGCCGCCAGATGATCCTCCGCCAGTCCTACGGCCTGATCCAGCGACGCCGGGCGGTGGCACTGGACCCACTCCGCGGTTCCGGCTGGTAAGCGGGCAACGAACTGTTCCAGCGCCACCTGGTCGATGATTCCCTCGGCGTCGCGATCTTCGGCCCTCAGCCACCGCCAGCAGGCGTCCCGGAGCTGCTGGCCAAACGCGAACGGGCTGCCGGCTTCCTCCATCCGCAGCGCGCGGAAGCGCTGGCGCTGCTGCTCCGGCGTGCGCCCCACGCGCTGGAGGACGGCCCGGCGAAGGTCAGCGTAGGCCAGCCGGCGGTCGGCGGGGAGCTGTAATGCGGCCAGCTGCGCCTCTCCAGTCAGGAGGGGGAGGAGGCGCGCCGCGCGCTGCTCCATCGGCCACCCCGAGGCTTCGGCGACCTGCTCGAACAAGGTGATGAAAGCCTCGGGGTCGTCCTGCGGGCCCATCTTGGTCACAGTGAGGGGAGACGGGCCCGCGGCCGGGGCGCTGGTGGACCCCGCCGACGCGAGGAGCCGCCGGAACGCCTCTCGATCTTCCTGTTGAGCCAGCACCAGGGCTTCGAAGCGGCGCTCCTGCTCCGTTCGGAGCGTGACGAGTGCCTGGTGCTGGCTCTGCTGAGCCGTGGCGAGGGCGTGGACCAAGTCCGCGAACGGGGAGGATTCCATGGAGCTGTAGCACTGGTGCTCCACCTTTTCCCGGGTTTCGGCACCACTGTAGCGCAGTCAATGCGTGGGTGGAGCACAGAGGACGGCAGGACAACGTTTGGAGGTAGTAACAGCGTGTTTTATTAATAAACTTTTCAGTTTAAAAGAACTCGCAGCACACAGACACACTCTCAGCCTCCACTCCCGGGTCGCGCTCCCTCTGCTCTCTCTCAGCCTCCTAAAATAGGGAGCGGTTTACTGGGAAAACACACACAAAACACAGGTTAATTACCGTCAGGTGTAGCGAATCTGCCACTCACCTTCCCCGGCTCCACCCTCCTGTCACAGACCGATGCTTGACCACGCCCCCGCTGCCACACCATCCATCCATCATCTGTAGCCACTTATCCTGTCCTACAGGGTCACAGGCAAGTTGGAGCCTATCCCAGCTGACTATGGATGAGAGGCAGGGTACACCCTAGATAAGTCACCAGGTCATCACAGGGCTGACACATAGACACAGACAACCACTCACATTCACACCTACAGTCAATTTAGAGCCACCAATTAGCCTAACCTGCATGCCTTTCGACCGTGGGGGAAACTGGAGCACCCGGAGGAAACCCACACAGACACATGCAAACTCCACACAGAAAGGCCCTCGTCGGCCATTGGGCTCGAACCTAGGACCTTCTTGTTGTGAGGTGACAGTGCTAACCACTACACCACCCTGCCACCAAAAGCCATCATTATTATTATTATTATTATTATTACAACAACACATTCAATGGAACAATTATAGATTTTACAAAAAGTTAAGAATGGGGGGTAACTTACCAATATTGAATGTTGATTCTGATCGAATGTAATCCACGTTCTATCAATCCAAAGTTCTAGCAATAAAAATGGTACAAGTCCAAAAAGCCTGAACAACAACCCAACTTATATACAACCTATATACATGTAGACAGTTCAAGTTCAAAGTTACTTTTGATAGTAGTTAGTTGTTACGTTGCAGTTGTTCAAAACAAAAGGGCTTTGCTGAGTGAAGTCCATGACTGAAGTCCTCTTGTAAAAGTCTCTGTCACTTTTCCTCACCTCAAAGTTGAACTCTGACAATATTTTGACGGCGCTAACCACTACACCGCCATTGGATATGGATAATAGAATATAAGACACAGATCTCTACCTTGGTACCATTTTTCTTTTTATTCATAAGGACTCTCTCTCTCTCTGCATATATATATATACACACAGTGGTGGTTGAAAGTTTGTGAACCCTTTAGAATTTTCTATATTTCTGCATAAATATGACCTAAAACATCATCAGATTTTCACACAAATCCTAAAAGTAGATAAAGAGAACCCAGTTAAACAAATGAGACAAACATATGATACTTGGTAATTTATTTATTGAGGAAAATGATCCAATATTACACATCTGTGAGTGGCAAAAGTATGTGAACCTCTAGGATTAGCAGTTAATTTGAAGATGAAATTAGAGTCAGATGTTTTCAATCAATGGGATGACAATCAGGTGTGAGTGGGCACCCTGTTTTATTTAAAAAGCATGGATCTATCAAAGTCTGATCTTCACAACACGTTTGTGGAAGTGTATCATGGCACAAACAAAGGAGATTTCTGAGGACCTCAGAAAAAGCGTTGTTGATGCTCATCAGGCTGGAAAAGGTTACAAAACCATCTTTAAAGAGTTTGGACTCCACCAATCCACAGTCAGACAGATTGCGTGCAAATGGAGGAAATTCAAGACCATTGTTACCTTCCTCAGGAGTGCTCGACCAACAAAGATCACTCCAAGAGCAAGGCGTGTAATAGTTGGCAAGGTCGCAAAGGACCCCAGGGTAACTTCTAACACTTATGCCAGAGAACTACTTGCACTTATTGACAACTTCAACATAGTACAACATGTACAGGGGCCAACCCACTCTCGTAGTCATACCCTTGACCTCGTTATCGCAAAGGGTCTTACTGTTTCTACTACTGTTGTTGACCTGGCCTTATCTGATCATTTTTGTGTTTTCTATGTCCCCTCACATTCAGAACAGCTCAATGACTACGGGTAGGAGAGTCATAAACAACAACACGTGTTCTCTTTGAGCAAGCTCTCTCAAAGGTCTCAACTAAAATGTCAGACTCTGTAGACGACTTACTGGAAATTTTTAATTTAAATATGACCCAAATTATGAATGATATTGCTCCATTCAAAATCAAAAGAGTCAATGACAAGCAGAAAGCACCATGGAAGCAATACCCAGCTGTTAAACTGCTAAAGAGAGAATGTAGGAAGACTGAAAGAAAATGGCGCAAATCTAAACTTCACATCCATTATCAAATCCATAAAGAGATGCTTTGTAAATATAATTATGAAATTGGTAAAGCAAGACAGTCTTTCTTCTCCAACATCATCAACAGGTATATGAACAATGCCCGTGTGCTATTTTCAACAGTAAAGAAGCTAACTCAGTCCAGGGACAGCAGATGCAAAATAGCCTTCTGGCTAATTCTGGCATATTTACATTTGTTTAAATGTTTTATTAATGTGCATTGTCCCTGATAACTAAACCTTTAAATAAATAAATAAATAAATAAACTAATCCCCCACCACAATTAGCACCTGAACTTCTCTCAGTTAATAAATGCAATGAGTTTGCATCCTTCTTCAAAGGTAAAATTGATAAAATACGGCAGAATATTGCTCATAATATATCTCAGTTGCAAATAACTGAAAAGCTGCAATCACCAGTGACACAGACAAACAATTTCAACACAATGTCAGAATTTTGTTTGATTGATTGTGAGACTCCTGAAAAAAATGTACAAAATCTCAGTTCCTCAACATCTGAATTGGACATTCTGCCCACCAACTTTTTTAAGTCTGTTCTTCACCTCATAATTACAGATATGCTTCAGATCATAAATACATCCCTAGAGACTGGCATTTTTCCTGTGTCCCTGAAAAAAAGCCATTGTAAAGCCCCTACTTAAAAAGAATAATCTGGATGCTTCAGTATTGAACAACTACAGGCCAATATCAAATCTACCATTCATCAGGAAAATCCTTAAAAAATTGTCTTCAATCAATTAACTGCCTTCTTGATATCAAACAGCTGTTTTGATAACTTTCAGTCAGGATTTCATGCCAATCAGCACTGAAACAGCACTGATTAAAGTTATAAATGACATACGTCTTAATACTGATGCAGGCAAAACATCGGTCCTGGTGTTACTGGACCTCAGTGCAGCTTTTGATACTGTTAATCACAACATACTGCTATATTGACTTGAACACTGGGTTGGGTTGACTGGTAAAGTTATCAATTGGTTAAAATCATACTTAAAAGATAGAAGCTTCTTTGTTACCATGGGAAATTGTACCTCAACATCAATGTCCTTGACCTGTGGTGTCCCCCAGGGGTCGATTCTTGGACCATTACTATTCAACCTTTATATGCTCCCACTTGGACAAATTATCAAGAACAACTCAGTTTTGTATCACTGCTATGCAGATGACACCCAAATTTATTTTGCTCTATCACCTAATGATTATGCCCCCCCTTGAATGTCTCTACCAGTGTATCGACCAAATCAACAACTGGATGTCACAAAATTTTCTTCAGCTGAACACAGATAAAACAGAAGTAATTCTATTTGGGAAAAAAGATGAAAGACTCAGGATTACCACTATTCTTGACACAAAGGGGATTAAAACAAAAGATATGGTTAAAAATCTTGGTGTTTTCATTGACAGTAAGCTAAACTTTGACAGTCACATTAAAGCAATCACTAAATCAAGCATTTTATCACCTAAAAAACATTTCCAAACTAAGAGGACTTATGTCAAAAAATGATCTGGAAAAACGTATACATGCCTTCATCTCTAGTAGAGTTGACTACTGCAATGGCCTTTTCACAGGCCTGCCAAAAAAGACCATCAAACAACTTCAGGTGATTCAAAATGCAGCGGCTAGGGTTCTCACATGAACAAAAAGAACAGAGCACATTACTCCAACTCTAAGGTCCCTTCACTGGCTTCCAGTAAGCTACAGAATTGACTTTAAAGCATTGCTGCTGGTGTACAAATGTCTAAATGGTACAGGGCCCAATTACCTCTCTGATATGTTGCAGCGGCCTAACCCAATCAGATCTACCAGATCGCAGCAGCAAAATTTACTGGTAAAACCTGTTGTTAAAACAAAGTGTGGTGAAGCAGCTTTTAGCTACTATGCAGTACAGCTATGGAACCAACTCCCAGAGGACATCAAAAATGCTGATTTAGTTCATATTTATGCAGAAATATAGAAAATTCTAAAGGATTCACAAACTTTCAAGCACCACTGTGTATATATATATATCACTGCAGTGACATGGCCGCTCTGAAGGCTTCAGCCATCAAAGTCTCTAGGAAAGAATTTCAGTTTTGGATTATTATACATAGAGGTTTTCTCCTCTCAATCATTCACACACTCACACCTATGGACAATTTAGTCAGTTAACCAAACCATATATGTCTTTGGACTGTGGGGGGAAACCAGAGCACTCCCACACAGACACAGGGAGAACATACAAACTCTACACAGAAAGGCCCCCCATCAGCCACTGGGCTCAAACCCAGAACCTTCTTGCTGTGAGGCAACAGTGCTAACCAACTGCACCACCATTTATAAGGACAGCACACATTAATCAATATTTCTGTAAATGTGCCAGTGTTAGCCAGCAGGCTAATTTTCAACTGTAGTCCTTTGGCAAGATGTTTTGATAACCATTGATTAACCAGTTGTTCTTTTAAGCCATATTAGAAATAAAAATTAAAAGAAAAAACACTATACAGAACGCCAGGACACTATAAAGAAACAGAAACAACACTCATAATAGACACCAACCATATTAGCTGACACAGAACCTTAAAACTTTCAACCACCACAAGTGATGCAGAAACCATCAAACATCAACAGACACTCTTGGCAACAGGCAGAAGATGTGGTGGAAATTAGCAGCAGGTAGGATGCCAGTATCCACAGTGGTAAAATACAATTAAATTAATATACAGTTAAAAGTTCTCACATTTCTGACTGCTCAGACAGAAGCCAATCCTTAAGAAGGTGAATGAATGTGGAGTAGGAAGTGCAATTTCTTATCATAGTTGGTCATGTGTTCCATATGTGTCAAGCTGTTACAGAGAAACATAGTTGACTAAAGGAATTGGACCTAAGAGGGACTACACAGTCTCCTCTTATGGCAAATGTTGTAGCTCTACTGTACCATAACTCATTATGTGAATTAACAGAATAAATTAAGGTGTTCATCTCATTATCTCTAGCCGCTTTATCCTGTTCTGCAGGGTCGTAGGCAAGCTGGAGCCTATCCCAGCTGACTATGGGAGAAAGGCGGGGTACACCCTGGACAAGTCGCCAGGTCATCACAGGGCTGCACATAGACACAGACAACCATTCACATTCACACCTACGGTCAATTTAGAGTCACCAGTTAACCTAACCTGCATGTCTTTGGACTGTGGGGGAAACCAGAGCACCCGGAGGAAACCCACGCGTACACGGGGAGAACATGCAAACTCTGCACAGAAAGGCCCTCGCCGGCCACGGGGCTCGAACCCGGACCTTCTTGCTGTGAGGCGACAGTGCTAACCACTACACCACCGTGCTGCCCTAAATTAAGGTGTTAATACTTAACATTTACCTTTATTAATGGATATTGATATATGACTCAGAGGCTGAAGTCATATATTTCTGGTGATTATACTTCAGCATTTATTTATTTCCTGATGTTCGAATAATTAGTGCATGTATTAATTCATCATAATGAAAACATTTGTTTAGTGCTGATTATTGCTGATTATTGGACCTTACAGTCAAACTACCGTATAAACTGTGCACATCACTTGACACTATCTAAAAGATAAAATGGACAATTATGAACGAAGAAGATTCTCTGGAATTGTCAATCCTTGTAGTCAATTCAGCATGGTTATTTTGGAAATGGGAGGAAGATGGAGAACCCAGAAGAACCCCTTATAGACATGGAGAGAACATTTTAAACTCAACACACAGTAGGGGAGAGTGGGGTAAGATGAGCCACTTTTTACATTTTTCATCATAACTACATGTTAAAGCCATTTTTGCTTCCAGTCTACACACCATACCAAATTTCAAAGTGTACTGTTACTATCTGAGCAAAACATAATTGATAAGCTCTTATGGTTAGAGTGATATTACCTCTTGAAAAAAAAATGTCAAGTGGCTCAACTTACCCCATGCACGGGGTAAGATGAGCCACTGTGTGGGGTAAATTGAGCCAACACAAAACATGTTAGGTTAACAAAGTAAACAACTTTTATTATTAGAAATGCAATCAATGAATCAAGTCAAGTCAATCAAGTGGGGGATAGGGCCGTTGCATAGAGAAGGGGAGATGAAGAGAGAGGTGATAGAACGAGATGGGATAGGGAGGGATAGATAGATGGATAGAGAGAGAGAGATATGCGTAGATAGATAGAAAGAGGGATGGTTAGAGAGGGAATGAGAGATATACTATATTATAGAAATTACTAAAACAGTAGAACAGTGCCAAAAGAATCTTATTTCTTTCAGTAGGTTAAAACATTGCTAAAACATGCAGCAATCATTCCATCAATCATTCAATCATTATTCAATGTTCCAAGCGTTCAAATGGCAAGGGAACACCATTTGCCTCTCCCTCCGTGCTGTCCCCCCAACAGTAAAGGGGCGGGGCAATTTTTTCACAATATCCTGTCTTGACAGGACAGCCTCATCTTTCTCTTTGAAGACAAAGGTTGGCTTTCTTGCAGAGCCATGGCATGACCGGCTTCTTTTGAGAAATCTTGCCTCTATTTCGAAGACATCCAATTTGATTATCTGGCCAATGAAGAAATGCACTTTCTTCTTCCCCGTGTATTTTCCCACAACATAATCCCCCACATCTAACAACTGGTCTTCCTCATCTGATGTCATATATATATATATATATATATATATATATATATATATATATATATATATATATATATATGTTGTTGTCATATATGACCAGTAAATGTGAAAACTTAAGTGTCATCCATATTGGGTAAGCTCAGCCACCAATGGGGTAAGTTGAGCCAGTGGCTCAACTTGCCCCACATCTAATGGCTCATCTTACCCCATGGCCACCATTTTGTAGAAAAATGCTAATAAAGGGGATTAGGCTAATCAAAATTATTTTTATTAGCATTCATATCATAGCTTAGAAAGCCACTAACTTAACCCTAATGTGTCTAAATATTATTCTACTTTTGTCTTCTCTAAATCATCTTCACTGTGGACAAACATGGAATTGACTTAGAAAGCACAAAAACACATTTTTATAAATATGTCCCTCACCTAGTTTGACATGTGGTGCTCCTCTCCACAAGTGTAAGTAAATGGTCCCGGCCCCCTTTGAATGTGGTCACATGGTCACAATTGTTTACTGTTTCTTAGAAACAGGGGGTGGCTCATCTTACCCCCTGGCTCATCTTACCCCGCTCTCCCCTAACCCGAGCTCAGGGCTGAACTGGAAACCCTCAAGCTGTGATAATCTAAACAAATTAATGTTTGATTGTTAATAGTGAAATAGAAATATATTTCTGGTGATTGAGGTGGAAAATAATTTCTCATTTAATTTTTGAAACAGTTTTCTCACAAGCTATTAAGCTACATTTACACATTTTTAAATAAATGTGAAAAATAAGGTAATGGATGGCATAAATTTGTGTATTTCAGTTTTTCTTTCCAGGATCTATTACATACCAGTTTATCTGCTGTGATGTGGGTGTGCTTTTTTTATTTACTTTGTATTTTTACTTTCTTTTATTAAAATAAGTGCAGTAGATATTTGGCATGTTATTGTGTTTGTACACATGAGCAGTAGGCAGAAGTTCACAGGAACCTGGGAACCTGTGACCTCTGACCCCTTAGATCCCAACTTAATGGACACATCAGTGTTTCAAAAAAAAAGTTTTCTAGTTGTGGTTTAATTCTACCTATTTATGTCTTTCTTTTATTTTCTATTTTACTCTATTCATAGAAAGCTTTCAATACACTTGTATAATGCACATACTTTGCCCCTTTTTGCTTCTCTTTGCTGTTTCTATATTAGATTTCCTTTGTTTGTCAGAGGCCTAATGGCCCTCAGTAGGTCTGAAACACAGGATAAAGGCTGTGTGTGGCCAAAACACAGCATGAGAGATGAATTATAATGGAGAAACACACCAAAAATTCAGCTGCTATGATGATTTTTTCATTAATGATGTCATTTCCTGGTTTTTTTTCCCTGAATGTCGCTTATGTGTCACAAAGAGTGTTGTACATGTGCTTTTGTATGTATCTTGTTTGTTTTTAGTGTACTTTGTAGTATGTTATTTTTGTCTTTGGCCACAATAGTTTCACCTGAAATCAATATTTCACAAGAAATAACAGCAAGAAAGAGGCTGAGCCTGCCTCAGATCTGTCTAGGAAAACACAAAAGCTGGGATTAAAAATAGAGGGTTATTTATTTATTTTCAGTCCAATTTCCGTTGAACTATGATTTCACATGTAGACATCTGTGTGTGTGTGATTAAATACAAGTCTGTTTCCAAAAAAAATGGGATGCTGTGTAAACTGCAAATAAAAACAGAATGTGATGATTTGTAAATCATGGAAACCTGATATTTCACTGAAAACAGTACAAAGACTGTAACGTGGCTATGACAGACCAGATACTCGCTGATTATAAATGAACTCAAGGTTTTAATGAGAACAGGGTAATCAAAGACAATGTACAAAAGCCAGGCCAGGTCAATACCGAGAGATCCAAAACAGTAATGAGGGCTAGACAAATCGTGGTCAGGAAACAGGCAATAGTCCAAGAACCAGGAATCAGTAGACACGGGCAATCTAAACACAAGGGCTAGGCAAATCGTAATCCGAAAACCGGCAAAGATTGAGAAACCGGAAATCAAGAGAAATGGGCAATCAAAACACAAGGGCGAGGCTAGGTGGGGGAAAAACCAGGTCATACACAGATAAACGATCAGTACACCACCGCTCAGTAGACTGATGAAAAGATAAGGCAATACTTTGCAAAGAACAAAACAGACAAAGGGGTATAAATACAGATGTAAACAAAAAGGTACAGGTGATGGTGATTAGAACTTGGGGGAACCACTCCTAGGAAGTGATTCTGGATTGGGTGATGGAGTGCACATGGTAGTGACTAGTGAGTGAGGGGGATTATGGGAACTGGAGTAATGAGGGTTGAGGCAGATAGAGGGTGAGCCCGGAAGCATGACAAAGACAACATATGAAATGTTGAAACTGAGAAATTTTATTGTTTTTTGAAAAATATATGCTCATTTTGAATTTGATGTCAGCTACAACAAAAGACTGGAAAAGTTGCATAACGCTAAAAAAAACCTAATTAAGTTAATTGGCAACAGGTCAGTAACATGAATGGGCATAAAAAAAAAATCCCAGAGAGGCAGAGTCTCTCAGAAGTAAAAATGGGGAGGAGTTCACTGCTCTGTGAAAGACTGCATGGACAAACAGTGCAACAATTTAAGAATAACATTCCTCAATGTAAAATTGCAAAGAATTTGGGGATCACATCATCTGTGGTACATAATATCATTAAAAGTTTCAGAGAATCTGGATAAATCGCTGTATGCAAAAGACAAGGCTGAAAACAGACATTGGATGCCTGTGATCTTCAGGCCCTCAGGTGACACTGCATTAAAAGTAGACATGTGTCTGTAGTGGAAATCACTGTATGGGCTCAGGAACACTTCAGAAAACCATCGTCTGTGAAAACAGTTCATTACTGCATCCACAAATGCAAGTTAAAACCAGATATAAACAATATCCAGAAACACCGCCACCTTCTCTGGGCCCGAGCTGTTTTATGATGGACTGAGGCGAAGTGGAAAATTGTCCCGAGGTCTGATGAATCAAGAGTAGAAATTCTTTTGAGAAATCATGGAAACCACATCCTCCAGGCTAAAAAGGAGATGGACCATCTGGCTTGTTATCAGTTCACAGTTCAAAAGCCAGCATCTGTGATGGTATGATGGTGCATTATTGCACACTGTACTCGAGTTGAGGGGGGATGGGGGGATGCCATCCCCCCTGGAATAAAAAATGGTCAAAATCATCCCCCCTCTAAAACGGGCATCCCCCCTCCCTTCCCTTGAGCAATTTTATCAGTAAATGTGGACATTACTTCTATTTAACATTGGAATTAGAAATGCCATTCCACTTAGCTTTGCTGAAACTGAGCATACAATAAGCTACCGCGAGAGAGGGCGCGCGCAAGCGAAGCGTTTGAGGAGGTGACATTCAGTTGGGGTTCCATTATTTTTTATTTCATTCGGTGTCAGTGACAGCAGCGGATTGCAGCATCATGGCCAAGCGGAGTGGACAGCAAGACCTAAGCAAGTTCGGATTTAAGATCGCAAGAAAAAACATTTCAGGAGGTAAGTCAAGAGTTACCAATATCAGTCACACTTTCTGTGAGCCCACTATCATGCTGTAAAGTTACCGATATGTAGCCTAATTTGTGGGCGGCGGATAACAACACAGCTATCATAATGAATGTTAGTTTGGAGTCTAGCCAGCTATCGATAGCTTACTCAGGTTCATGTTAGCTTTGATTTCTTGTATAAGGCCATTAATTTAATCAGCCTGGACATTCGTTTGTTATTCTTCAGGCAACAAAAAGTGTTATTCAAGACAGGAAGGCTAAAATAAATGACACTAGCAGTTTTGAAGGCTTCATTGCCTCATTAGAGAGCCAGTCACAACATATAAGGCAGAACAGGATTGGTGTAGGACTCGACAAAGTGTCTGCTAAAATGCAGCTTTCTTTTTCTTCGTCATAGGCTCTTCTTCTGTCTCCTCAATGGGCCTTTTCCCCTTTCCAAAGAAACTTTCCAAAGATGCCTGCTTTTAACTCATTTTGCTAGCTTGTATCCAGTATGTATCAAAGTGCTGGTATGTATCGAAGTAAAGTATCAAAGTATCCAAGGCAGCTCCTTGGTAACCGTCAACGTTAAGGTGTCACGTGACCTAGATAACAGCGGGAATCAACGTTACAGAAAGAATCCGGTCATTTTTCAAAGCTCAAATCCTCATTCAGATAATAAATAAATCAGAAATAACATTATAAGTACTTTTCTTTCCATTAAAATAATAACCGGTATGGGCATGTATAATTTGCATTACTCATAAGAATAAACACAATAATAACAAAAAGGAAAAAACAAAAAAAATGCATAATGCCTCAAACATCTTTTAGGAAGTTTAGTCTGATTTACAATTTACTGTTGCTTGTTTTAGCTTATTGGTTACCTACCTACCTCTGTATTTAACTCAATTTTCCCAATGTTCAGCTTTGAATAAAAATTCTATTGACTTGATATGAAAAGATTCAGTTGTTCATTTACATTGCCTGCTGAGGTTTTAATAAATTATTTACCAAACGATTTTAAAGGAGCCTACCATGACTATGAAGTTACACTTCAAATTTGTCATCTGCATTTCACCCTAATATGGAGAATGTGGTACTGTAGGTATGTCAGCCAGGAGACTGACTAAATATGACACATGACATCCACACTGCATGTTTTACAGTAAAATACCAGTGTATTATGTTTTTTACAACAATTAAAAGGGTACACAGTGTGTACTACACACTTTATCAGCACAAAATACTGTATGTCTGGTAAATGAACAAGGTCCACAGACCTACGTTGTGTGCAAACCCTCCTAAAAGCAAACCTTTTCCCACCGACGGACCGACCGATGGGTCGACACGCGACTAAAAATTTCACCATCCCCCCTGGTTTGATTTTACAACTCGACCACTGATTTGCACATGACATGGGTAGCTTGTACATCTGGGAAGGCATCATTAATGCTGAATGATATATACATGTTTCAGAGCAATATGCTGCCATCCAGACAAAATCTTTTTCAGGGAAGGCCTTCCTTCTTTCAGCAAGACAATGCCAAACCGCTTTCTGCACATATTAAAACTGCTTGGCTCTGTAGTAAAAGAGTCCGGGTGGTAAACTGGCCTGCCTTCAGTCCAGATCTCATCTCATCTCATTATCTCTAGCTGCTTTATCCTGTTCTACAGGGTCGCAGGCAAGCTGGAGCCTATCCCAGCTGACTACGGGCGAAAAGCAGGGTACACCCTGGAAAAGTCGCCAGGTCATCACAGGGCTGACACATAGACACAGACAACCATTCACACTCACACCTATGGTCAATTTAGAGTCACCAGTTAACCTAACCTGCATGTCTTTGGACTGTGAGGGAAACCGGAGCACCCGGAGGAAACCCACATGGACACGGGGAGAACATGCAAACTCCGCACAGAAAGGCCCTCGCTGGCCACGGGGCTCGAACCCGGACCTTCTTGCTGTGAGGCGACAGTGCTAACCACTACACCACCATGCCGCCCTGCAGTCCAGATCTGTCTCCCATTTAAAACATTTGAAGTGCAAAATACGACAAAGGAGACCGTGAACTGTTGAGCAACTGAAATTGTATATCAGGCAAGAATGGGACAACATTTATCTTTCAAAATTACAGCAACTGGTCTCCTCAGTTCCCACACATTTACAGAGTGTTGTTAAAAGTAGAGGTGATGCAACACAGTGGGAAACATGCCCCTGTCCCAACTTTTTTGAAATGTGTTGCTGACATCAATTCAAAATGAGCATATATTTAAAAAAAATAAAATGTATCAGTTTCAGCAGCTGATATGTTGTCTTTCTACTATTTTCAGTGAAATATAGGGTTTCCATGATTTGTAAATTATTGCATTCTGTTTTTATTTACAGTTTACACAGCATTCCAACTTTTTTTTGAAATACAGTTGTAGGAACCCTATAACTACATCCCTGAAATATGCTTACAGCAGGAAGCAGCTGTATGACCAACATGTCATAAATAACTAAACTCTGTAAATGCATCAGTCTTTGAAAGTAAAACCACTCCCACTCACACAAAGTTTTTGTTGTGTTACCTTGTGTTAGGAGTGATCCTATTGCATTCCAGATGCCTTGTAAACTTTATGGGCACACTTTCTAAAAAAAAAAGACGTAAATAAATAAATATCTGTTCAATCTAAATAATATCTTTAAATATGTTGATCAATTTACAGGTTGTTTAAAAAATAATTGATTTAGTTTCACAATCTAATAACTTTGCCAATTCTTGTTCAATTGACCTCAAATTTTAACAGAATGTGTGGAAACAGGTCAAAATTTTATGTTTAATGGGTTTTTTTTTTATCTTTTTAGGTATAGAAATGCCATTCGTTGAAAAAGAAAATGTGTTTTGTGTGTTAGAGTACACTCGAACACAGTGGAACAAGACTTTGCAGCATGCATTTATGAGAGAATTCTCTAAAAATGCATCAACTGCAATGCAGATTTGGACAAAGCACAAAAAGTTCAAAGAGGAAGGCTGTCTGTGCAGGGCAAAAGGATCTGGATGACCACCAGCATCGGAAGAGATGGTCGAGCGAGTGGGTTTGCGAATATTGAAAATTTGTGAAGTCGTTCACGGAATCCACATACCTTTGAATTTCTCATTCAAATTTTGAGAAATAAATCTTATATTGCTCAACATTAAGCCTGCTCAGTTTCGTTTGCCTAGATTATGTACTCATCTCATTATCTCTAGCCGCTTTATCCTTCTACAGGGTCGCAGGCAAGCTGGAGCCTATCCCAGCTGACTACGGGCGAAAGGCAGGGTACACCCTGGACAAGTCGCCAGGTCATCACAGGGCTGACACATAGACACAGACAACCATTCACACTCACATTCACACCTACGGTCAATTTAGAGTCGCCAGTTAACCTAACCTGCATGTCTTTGGACTGTGGGGGAAACCGGAGCACCCAGAGGAAACCCACACGTACACGGGGAGAACATGCAAACTCCACACAGAAAGGCCCTTGCTGGCCACGGGGCTCGAACCTGGACCTTCTTGCTGTGAGGCGACGGCGCTAACCACTACACCACCGTGCCACCCCTAGATTATGTACTTTCTGGAATATTTACATCTTAAATAATATCAAATTTTTTGAAACACCCTGTATAACTAACTACCAAGTTAGTTTGTGATAATCAAACTTACAAACCATTACCCAGCTCACGAAATGAAGTATATTGTCCTTTATTCATGACAAAATTTTTCTTGCTATTACTTGTATACACTTTTCAGTGAATATCACATATATTAATAAATGTCTAAATCATTCAGTCATTTGGCCATTCAGTCTTTATGTATTGCTCAATAATCAATTCACTCTTTCATTCATCTCTAGTAATCATTCTATTCTGTCAGGACTGCGATGAATTTAGAGTTTATCACAGGATGACTAGAGGTAGAAATACACCCTGGGTGGGACTCTAGTCCATTGCAGAGATTCACACATACACATTCACACCTAGAAACAATTAAGAGCCACCAATCAACCAACCGGCATGTAATTAGGAAGTGGGAGAAAACAGGAGAACAAGGAGGAAACACACACACACACATACATACATATATATATATATATATATATATATATATATATATATATATATATATATATATATATATAGTGGTGCTTGAAAGTTTGTGAACCCTTTTGTGACCCTCCAGGATTAGCAGTTAATTTGAAGGTGAAACTAGAGTCAGGTGTTTTCAGTCAACGGGATGACAATCAGGTGTGAGTGGGCACCCTGTTTTATTTAAAGAACAGGGATCTATCAAAGTCTGATCTTCATCACACATTTGTGGAAGTGTATCATGGCGCAAATAAAGGAGATTTCTGAGGACCTCAGAAAAAGCGTTGTTGATGCTCATCAGGCTGGAAAATGTTACAAAACCATCTCTAAAGAGTTTGGACTCCACCAATCCACAGTCAAACAGATTGTGTACAAATGGAGGAAATTCAAGACCATTGTTACCCTCCCCAGGAGTGGTCCACCAACAAAGATCACTCCAAGAGCAAGGCGTGTAATAGTCGGCGAGGTCACAAAGGACCCCAGGGTAACTTCTAAGCAACTGAAGGCCTCTCACTTTGGCAAATGTTAATATTCATGAGTCCACCATCAGGAGAACACTGAACAACAATGGTGTGCATGGCAGGGTTGCAAGGAGAAAACCACTGCTCTCCAAAAAGAACACTGCTGCTCATCTGCAGTTTGCTAAAGATCACATGGACAAGCCAGAAGGCTATTGGAAAAATGTTTTGTGGATGGATGAGACCAAAATAGAACTTTTTGTTTAAATGAGAAGCGTTATGTTTGGAGAAAGGAAAACACTGCATTCCAGCATAAGAACCTTATCCCATCTGTGAAACATGGTGGTGGTAGTATCATGGTTTGGGCATGTTTTGCTGCATCTGGGCCATGACAGCTTGCCATTATTGATGGAACAATTCATTCTGAATTATACCAATGAATTCTAAAGGAAAATGTCAGGACATCTGTCCATGAACTGAATCTCAAGAGAAGGTGGGTCATGCAGCAAGACAACGACCCTAAGCACACAAGTTGTTCAACCAAAGAATGGTTAAATAATAAAGTTAATGTTTTGGAATGGCCAAGTCAAAGTCCTGACCTTAATCCAATCAAAATGTTGTGGAAGGACCTGAAGCGAGCAGTTCATGTGAGGAAACCCACCAACATCCCAGAGTTGAAGCTGTTCTGTATGGAGGAATGGGCTAAAATTCCTCCAAGCTGGTGTGCAGGACTGATCAACAGTTACCGGAAATGTTGAGTTGCAGTTATTGCTGCAAAAGGGGGTCACACCAGATACTGAAAGCAAAGGTTCACATACTTTTGCCACGCACAGATATGTAATATTGAATAATTTTCCACAATAAATAAATGACCAAGTATAATATTTTTGTCTCAATTGTTTAACTGGGTTCTCTTTATCTAATTTTAGGACTTGTGTGAAAATTCGATGATGTTTTAGGTCATATTTATGTAGAAATATCGAAAATTCTAAAGGGTTCACAAACTTTCAAGCACCACGGTGTGTGTGTTATACTGTTAAATTTTTCCTGCTAAAGGGACGAGTCCTATACATCATTTCCTGCGAGAAATGAAACACTGAAACACCATATAATTCCAATAAGGATCTTTTATTTATGTAAAGGTTTCTGTCCACAGTAATGGTGTGATGATTGACACAGGAGGGAAAGTGATGCTGTGTCCTGTACAGAGAAAGACAAATATCATCATGTTAGTGTGTGTGTGTGTGTGTGTGTGTGTGTGTGTGTGTTGTATCAGTAAAAGTAGGCGAGTGTTGCTCCTGTGGGCGTGTTCCTGTTAAGAGTGAAGAAGTTGTGTGTATCTCTCTCTCTCTCTCTCTCCTGCACTTACTCACTCTCTCAGCTCTCACAATCAGTATAATTAATTTGCACTAGCATCGCTGGTGCAAATTGTTACTCTCACTCAGGATCTTTCTATCTTCTTCTTCTTCTCCTTTATTATTATTATTATTATTATTATTATTATTATTATTATCCTCCTAACGTTTTAGGACACTATTTCTCCCTCAGTTTTCAACCAATTGTCACCAAATTTCACATGAAGAATACCTCTGGGCTGAATTCAGTTGCTTTGTCTTTTGGTGGTGATCTGGATCACCAAACCGGAATGATCCATGAAAAACTGGCTTTTTTCATCATTCTGTATCTCTTACTGCTCCAGAACTATAGGGTACAATGACCAGACATCCTGGTTTGTAAGAGCTAATGCAAATCACTGTGATTTTAATCACAGTATCTATCTAGTTATTATTGCAATTATTTTTTTCACAAGCCTTAATAAAGTACAATAAAGTTATAAGATGCCTGTACTGTACATGAAAAAAGGGGTGGGGGGTGTTTAAAGATGGTTATCTGTTGAATAAGTTTAATCCAACAAATGGTTACTTCAGGTTGGAGTTCTTTAGCCTTGTGGCAGTGGATTTGCAACAAGTGCATTTATTTATTTATTTGCTTGTTTGCTTGTTTGTTTGTTTGTTTGTTTGTTTGTTTTTGCACAATGTGTGTTGTGGTTGAAAAACTGGTGTTGATAATTTTCTCTGTCTTTGTGCTTGGATTAATTCAAGTGGAAAAGATATTGATGTCAGAATTGCCAAAGCCTGGATGGCCTTGCAGAAAATGGACACGGTATGAAAATCTAACTGAAGTAAAGACATCAAGGTGGAATTTTTCCGGGCAACTGTTGAGACTGCTCTTTTTGTATGGCTCAAGCTCTTGGACCTTGACCAAAGACCTGACTAAAAAGCTGGATGGAACCTACACTAAGATGCTCCGAGCTGCTCAAAATATAACCTGGCAGCAGCATATGACAAGAAGAAGCATTTATTTGTCACATGCACACTCAAGCACAGTGAAATTCCTCCTCTGCATTTAACCAATCCAAAGCAGTGAACACACATATGAGCAATGAGCACACACACACCCAGCGCAGTGGGAAGCTATACTACAGCACCTGGAGAGCAGTTGGGGGTTAGTTACCTTGCTTAAGGGCACTTCAGCCCAAGGCCACCCTACGTTAACCAAAGTGCATGTCTTTGGACTGTGGGGGAAACTGGAGCACCTGGAAGAAACCCATATATGGTAGACACAGGGAGAACATGCAAATTCCACATGGAAAGGCCCCCATCAGCCACTGGGCTTGAACCCAGACCCTTCTTGCTGTGAGGTAACAGTGCTAACCACTACACCACCGTGCTGCCCTGCAAGGACCTGGATGGAAATGTGCAGAAAATACTAACAACAATAGCCAAGAAGCGATTGCGTTTCTCCAGACACTGCTGGAGAAGTAAAATTGAAGTTGTCCATAAAGTTACCTTTTGGGAACTTACTCATGGCAAATGCAGTCATGAGCATCCAGCGTGCACTTTTATTAACCAAATATTTGATGACACACACCTGGATAAAGATGATCTGTCAAGTGCAATGAATGATTGAGAATTATGGAGAAATCTGTTTATGAATGTTCAACTGAGGTCACTGTGGTCGGTAGGTACTGTAGGTAGGTGTGTTGTGGTCGAAGAGGAATAAAACACTTTAGGATGTGTTGTTTCAAGAAAACAATCAATCAATGACGGGGTGGTGTGACATGGCCTGAAGTAAAGTCGAGTTAGTTTTACCACCCTGACATTTATTATTTACAACAACAGTTTCTGCCAATGTGCTTTATTCCACTTATACCACATTTTCATTCATCGAATGACATCATACTTTTCTTACATCAGTTTATTGTTACATTTAACATTGCAGAATAATCAACAAGTCACTTCCTAGTATCATTTACACTTTTCTTTGTTTTAAAGGTAATTACACAAACAGTCTTATCACAGTCTCTCATACTGTATTAGCCAGAAAGTAGAACGTCCAAACTCCTCTATCCTGAAGATTTTCCTGTGAGTGTTACAAAGCCCTGACACTGGAGACTTCTTCCACAAATGTTAAATAAACATCTCCTTAGGACCTGGTCACCCTACAGCTCATGATGGGTTTACAAATACTTGGTGATGAAAAACTGGTAGCATCGCCACCAATCGTGTGATACACGGTGAATGTTCTCTGAGCTTCACGAGCAGTTTTTTTTGTGTCTCCACCTTATGAGTGGCCAAAAACATTGTGAAAAATGTCAATGCATGCATTGAAATTTGGTGGCGATGTTTTTGTCAACAAACTAAGTCACAAATACTCGCAGATGGGTTTGAGAATACTTCCCAAAACTCAGGGAAACATCGTTGAGACTCTTGAGATATATTTATCTTGTATCTGTGTCCCCGATGCTCACAGGAGCTTCATCAACACAGTGGCTTGCATAGCCTAACCTTTGCCAAGACATAAAAAGTGCATTTACATTCAGGGATCCTTCGCTAGGGACCCAGTCATTATGGGAAACACCTGATACTGATTTGAGTGCAATCAGCACAGGCATGTAAGGATGCTGTTTTCACAGAGAATTTGTGAAGTATTCTGTCACGTATGCGGCAGTAGACAGATGTAAGTGCAGGAAGAGTGTTTATTAGCAGGTGTGATATTTACAAAAACAAAACATGAGGTAAAGTCAGCGTAACAAAACACAAATGAAACTAAAAGCAGAGTCATAAACATGACCAGACACAAATGTGACAGTGATAATGATAATAGTTCACAAAGCCTCTGTGTCCTTATATGCGCGTGCTGCTTGTGCTCAAATGAGCATCAGGTGTTTCCCCATAATGACTGGGTCCTGTGAGCAAGTGTAGCTGCTCAAGCTCGTGAAGGCCTGACAGTCAAATGTTTGCCTGCTATGTGACCACAACTTTTGGCTCGCCTGTATATCACCCTGCATCGTCACCAAAATGCCTCATTTTCATCAGTAACCCATCGCAAAGCATCGCAAGCTGTAGTGTAACCGTGGCTTTACAGAAAAGTTCACTAAATCAGCAATTATCCTTTATAATTACACATACATTACATTCAATGCATTACCTGGGATTGAGAAAGGCACTATATAAATGTAACATTATTATTATTATTATTATTATTATTATTGGGCGGCACGGTGGTGTAGTGGTTAGCGCTGTCGCCTTACAGCAAGAAGGTCCGGGTTCGAGCCCCGTGGCTGGCGAGGGCCTTTCTGTGCAGAGTTTGCATGTTCTCCCCGTGTCCGCGTGGGTTTCCTCCGGGTGCTCCGGTTTCCCCCACAGGCCAAAGACATGCAAGTTAGGTTAACTGGTGACTCTAAATTGACCATGAGTGTGAATGGTTGTCTGTGTCTATGTGTCAGCCCTTTGATGGCCTGGCGACTTGTCCAGGGTGTACCCCGCCTTTCACCCATAGTCAGCTGGGATAGGCTCCAGCTTGCCTGTGACCCTGTAGAACAGGATAACGCGGCTAGAGATGATTATTACTATTATTATTATTATTATTATTATTATAAAGAAAATCACAGCACATTTGGGGCTCTGGGAAGCCTTCAGAGACATCTGATCACATCCCGTGATCTTAGGTGTCAGGCTTGCACACAGTTCGGTTGCTCTTCAACCCACTTCCACGAATCACCCCAGCTAGGTACAGTGGTGCTTGAAAGTTTGTAAACCCTTTAGAATTTTCTATCAATGATGGAAAGTCGTCCTGGCCCAGATGCAGTAAAACAGGCCCAAACCATGATACTGCCAGCACCATGTTTCACAAATGGGATAAGGTTCTTATGCTGGAATGCAGTGTTTTCCTTTTTCCAAACATAGCGCTTCTCATTTAAACCAAAAAGTTCTATTTTGGTCTCATCCATCCACAAAACATTTTTCCAATAGCCTTCTGGCTTGTCCACATGATCTTTAGCAAACTGCAGACGAGCAGCAGTGTTCTTTTTGGAGAGCAGTGGCTTTCTCCTTGCAATCTTGCCATGCACACTATTGTTGTTCAGTGCTCTCCTGATGGTAGACTCGTGAACATTAACATTTGCCAATGTGAGAGAGGCCTTCATTTGCTTAGAAGTTACCCTGGGATCCTTTGTGACCTCGCCAACTATTACACGCCTTGCTCTTGGAGTGATCTTTGTTGGTCGACCATTCCTGTGGAGGGTAACAATGGTCTTGAATTTCCTCCATTTGTACACAATCTGCCTGACTGTGGATTGGTGGAGTCCAAACTCTTTAGAGATGGTTTTGTAACATTTTCCAGCCTGATGAGCATCAACAACATTTTTTCTGAGGTCCTCAGAAATCTCCTTTGTTCGTGCCATGATACACTTCCGAAGATCAGACTTTGATAGATCCCTGTTCTTTAAATAAAAAAGGGTGCCAACTCACACCTGATTGTCATCCCATTGATTGAAAACACCTGACTCTAATTTCACCTTCAAATTAACTGCTAATCCTGAAGGTTCACATACTTTTGCCACTCACAGATATGTAATATTGGATCATTTTCCTCAATAAATAAATGACCAAGTGTAATATTTTTGTCTCATTTGTTTAACTGGGTTCTCTTTATTTACTTTTAGGACTTGTGTGAAAATCTGATGATGTTTTAGGTCATATTTATGCAGAAATATAGAAAATTCTAAAGGGTTCACAAACTTTCAATCACCACTGTACTCAAGACCTTACGTAAGATTATTGCGGTCCCGAGCAGGCATGCTTTCTGGAGGAGGTCCAGCAAGAGAAGCATTTCCAAAGTCCTAAGTCCTCTCATTAGTCCAGCTGGTACTGTACCCAAGGCTCCAATGACCACAGGGATTACCTTAACTTCACAGCACTTCCACAGGCATGTGATTTCAACCTTCAGATCTCCATAGTTCTCTATTTTCTCTGTTTCCTTGTTGTTAACTCTAGTATCAAATGGGCAAGCCACATCTATAATCAAGCATGATCTTAACTGCATGTGGAGTACAACGATGTCTGGTCTGCTATGTTCAATTCGCTCGTCCATCTGTATCTTCAAGTCCCAAAGTAGTTTTACATTGTCAGACTCTAACACAGGTTGTGGCTTGTGATTGTCCCATTATTATTATTATTATTATTATTATTATTATTATTATCTCAGCCTTTGGCTGAAGCCTATAGAGGCACCTGTCTATGTGTATGTTTAGCAGAGTTCAAGCTAAACACACACAAGAAAGTAATTGGCGTGTCAGCCTCAGGTAGACATCCCACAGTTGTGGTGTGGGGCCACCTGCATACTGACTGTGTAAGTGCCACATTACATAACCTCAGATTATGATGTAATTCTCCGTAGCTGAGTGGTCTAGAGTGCTGTCCAGAAAAAAAAAAAAAAAAAACAGATTTTGCAACTTTGGTTCAAATCCTGGCATCAGTGTAAAAGGCTGAGCTCAGACCTGCACAGGTCTCTAGATATTCTTATTATCAAACTCTTTGCAGTTACCAGAGGACCAGCCCCCCACTGTAACCCTAGCTAAGTAATAGGCGAGAGGCCAAGGGCTACAGAAATGGAGATTGGCGCCGCCCAAGTGGTACAGGAAAGGACTTTAAACTTTTTTTAGATTATTATTATTTGTATTAGTTTGCTTTGTTAAACAAGAACACGTTTGTTACTAGGTTTAGATTACAGTGCTTTTTTTACATAATTATATTTAGATTACATATTTAAAGACAACATATTTTTCTTTGGGGCGGCACGGTGGTGTAGTGGTTAGCGCTGTCGCCTCACAGCAAGAAGGTCCTGGGTTCGAGCCCCGGGGCCGGCGAGGGCCTTTCTGTGTGGAGTTTGCATGTTCTCCGCGTGGGTGTGCTCCGGTTTCCCCCACAGTCCAAAGACATGCAGGTTAGGTTAACTGGTGACTCTAAATTGGCCGTAGGTGTGAATGTGAGTATGAATGGTTGTCTGTGTCTATTGCTGCTTTTCCACTACCAACGCGGCTGAGTTGGGCTGAGCCGTGCCGTGCTGAGTTGGGCTGAATCGAGCTGAGCGGGGCTGTTGGAGTTGCATTTCGACTACAACCGCACTGAACCGTTCTGGCTGGAAGTGGGTGGACACATTGGGTGGAGTTAGCGAAAGTGGGTGGACGTCACGTGATGTCGTTAGGCGGCGCAAACAGTGACATCAGTGATCTTTTAAGCGGTAGTCTCATGACCTGGATAGTAAACAAGAAACATGGAGTCGTTAGTGTTGCTGGTCTTGGTGCTGTGGCTTGTTGTCACCGACAACGCCAACAGATACTGGCAAGAGCGTATAGAAGAGGTGAGGCGCATAAGGCTTCAGAAATTCTCGTAATTCGTAATTCTTCTTCTTCCGGGTTTACCGTGTTTACAGATCCCAGCGTGCTCACGGGGCGTGTGTGGGCGTGTGAGGACACTCCTCCTCACCAATCAGTGCACAGGGGAGTGTCTCCTCACGCCCCTAGCCCCACTCGGTTCGGTTTGGCTCGCTTCAGCCCCACTCCAAAACCGTGCGAGTTTTGGGTGCTAAGCAGGGCTGAAGCGAGCTGAGTCGTGCTGCCCTAAGGTAGTCGAAACGCGAGCCGTGTCGGGCTGAAGTGAGCTGAAGTGAGCTGAAAAAGGGTAGTGGAAAAGGGCCATATGTGTCAGCCCTGTGATGACCTGGCGACTTGTCCAGGGTGTACCCCGCCTTTTGCCCATAGTCAGCTGGGATAGGCTCCAGCTTGCCTGCGACCCTGTAGAACAGGATAAAGCGGCTACAGATAATGAGATGAGATGACATTAATAAGAATATTAATATATCCACCTATTGGCGTACTTTTGGGATGTGAGATGAAACCGGAGTTTCCAATGAGAAGATTTCCAAACAGTTTTTGCAAAAGCTGAATTATTCTATGCACCTCATATAGTATTGCAGTGTGTGTGTGTGTGTGAGAGAGAGAGAGAGAGAGAGAGAGAGAGAGATAGATTAATATATGTACATGTACGAGTGAATAATATGGAGTAAGGTCAGTACAAAGTCGAGCTTGTTCAGTCTTTCTGCACACTTTATCAATGCATGTTAATCAGTGTAGTAAGTACCCCCCCACACACACACACATTTTCACTCTCCTACACTATTTCACTCTCTCACACTCTGCTTTTTCTCCATCTGCTCTATGTGTGTGTGAGTTTAGGAGGTCATGGACTGTGATTAGCACAGAGTCATGCTCTCACAGCTCGCCCTCACTACACATACACAGAGAGAGAGATGTTGACTGCAATCATGTCTATCATGACTTCTCTGTTTAAGATGCATACATCTGCTCTTTCATGCAGTTAATGCTCATTCATCAATCAGAGTGGGGAACAATATTGTCCCAATGGTTTGAGAAGAAGACCACATCAGGCCACACTTCTGTCAGCTAAGATGCAATGCATGTACACGAACAATCCTTGCATCATTAATGCACAAGGTGACATAGATCTTTTTTGTTGTGCCTTTTTTTAATAAGTGGTTGTTGGAGGTACCCATGGTCCATGATTAGAGAAGCAGCTTTGGGACCAAAAGGTCATCAGTTCAATTCCCTGGACCAGCAGGAATGGTTGAAGTGTTCTTGACCAAGGCACCAAACCCCCAACTGCTCCACAGGCTGTTCTGTGTATGCTGTACGTCGCTCTGGATAAGAGCATCTGCTAAATGCCTGTAATGTAATGTGACTATATGATGTGACCAATGGGCTGGTTTGAGTATTTTAGAAATCTCCTGGGATTTTCATACACACAGTATGGTGCTAAATAAATAAATCCAGTAATGTTCTACAGCACAAAAATCCTAGTTGATGAGAGAAGTCAGAGGAGAGTGGTGGGTTTCCCAAAAGCCTCTTAACACTAAGAGCATCTTAACTAGGAGAGAGTGTGTTCATTGTGCTGCTCGCGCTTCCATGTAATGATAATCTTTGTGCTACAATGCTTTTGGGAGACTCGGCACAGATTGGTTCAAGCTGACAGAAACTCAAATAATCACTCTTTACAACCATGCTGAGTAGAAAAGCATCTCGGACCACAAAAAAACTATCGAAACTTGTGCTGGATGACCTACAACAGCTGAAGAGCACATCAGGCTGCACTTCTGTCAGCTAAGACGCAATCCATGTGTCATCAATGCACAAAATGACATAGCTCTTTTTTTGTGCTTTAAAAATACATTATTATTATTATCTCATCTCATTATCTCTAGCCACTTTATCCTGTTCTACAGGGTCGCAGGCAAGCTGGAGCCTATCCCAGCTGACTACGGGCGAAAGACGGGGTACACCCTGGACAAGTCGCCAGGTCATCACAAGGCTGACACATAGACACAGAGACCCATTCACACTCACACCTACAGTCAATTTAGAGTCACCAGTTAACCTAACCTCCATGTCTTTGGACTATGGGGGAAACTGGAGCACCCAGAGGAAACCCACGTGGACACGGGGAGAACATATAAACTCCACACAGAAAGGCTCTCGCTGGCCACGGGGCTCGAACCCGGACCTTCTTACTGTGAGGCGACAGCGCTAACCACTACACCACCGTGCCGCCCCCATTATTATTATTACTAATAATAATAATGATAATATGTTTTTGGGTGACTAGGTGGTTTTAAAAATGACTGCCTTTCTCCAGCATGACACAAACTGGTGATTTCACCATACTAAATCACTTAGCATGTGGTTAATGTTCCATCCAGGAAAAGACACAGGAAGAAGTTCACTTTTACCATCAAAAGTAAACATCTGTACATTTTAGACTGGCTATTTTAGGGGGGAAAAAACCCAAAATATTATTAAATGTAAGATGACTAGCTGATACCCAGGTTATTATTTTATTGTCACTTATTAGCTCATCTGGCTGACAGGTGATGAGTTCATGCCATCATGTGTTGTCCATTGTTCATCCGACGTCATCCACATTTCACGAAAATCGCTTCTTCTTTCTCAATTTTTCACTGATTTTTATTCCTTTTGGCAGGAAGGTAGATCTGCCTGGGATGCATATAGCTTCTACCCAAATTTGCATAATTTCAATTAATAATGAAAATATGGAGTAATTAAACCCTAATTAGCAGTTTCCACACAAATCACTTCTTCTCCCTCAATTCTTCACTGATTTTGATTCTTTCTGGCATGAAGGTAGGGGTAGATATGGTGCATATAACTTCTACCCAGATTTGTTTCATTACAATTATTAATGAAGTTATGGACTAATTAATCCTCAATGAGCAGTTCAACAAAAATTGCTTCTTCTTGGTCAATTCCTTGCCGTTTTGGATTCTTTCTGGCAAACAGGTCAGTATTCCTAGGGTGTATATAGCTTCTATATATACAACCCCGATTCCAAAAAAGTCGGGACAAAATACAAATTGTAAATAAAAACGGAATACAATGATGTGGAAGTTTCAAAATTCCATATTTTATTCAGAATAGAACATAGATGACATATAAAATGTTTAAACTGAGAAAATGTATCATTTAAAGAGAAAAATTAGGTGATTTTAAATTTCATGACAACAACACATCTCAAAAAAGTTGGGACAAGGCCATGTTTACCACTGTGAGGCATCCCCTTTTCTCTTTACAACAGTCTGTAAACGTCTGGGGACTGAGGAGACAAGTTGCTCAAGTTTAGGGATAGGAATGTTAACCCATTCTTGTCTAATGTAGGATTCTAGTTGCTCAACTGTCTTAGGTCTTTTTTGTCACATCTTCCGTTTTATGATGCGCCAAATGTTTTCTATGGGTGAAAGATCTGGACTGCAGGCTGACCAGTTCAGTACCCGGACCCTTCTTCTATGCAGCCATGATGCTGTAATTGATGCAGTATGTGGTTTGGCATTGTCATGCTGGAAAATGCAAGGTCTTCCCTGAAAAAGACGTCGTCTGGATGGGAGCATATGTTGCTCTAGAACCTGGATATACCTTTCAGCATTGATGGTGTCTTTCCAGATGTGTAAGCTGCCCATGCCACATGCACTAATGCAACCCCATACCATCAGAGATGCAGGCTTCTGAACTGAGCGCTGATAACAACTTGGGTCGTCCTTCTCCTCTTTAGTCCGAATGACACGGCTTCCCTGATTTCCATAAAGAACTTCAAATTTTGATTCGTCTGACCACAGAACAGTTTTCCACTTTGCCACAGTCCATTTTAAATGAGCCTTGGCCCAGAGAAGACGTCTGCGCTTCTGGATCATGTTTAGGTATGGCTTCTTCTTTGAACTATAGAGTTTTAGCTGGCAACGGCGGATGGCACGGTGAATTGTGTTCACAGATAATGTTCTCTGGAAATATTGCTGAGCCCATTTTGTGATTTCCAATACAGAAGCATGCCTGTATGTGATGCAGTGCCGTCTTAGGACCCGAAGATCACGGGCACCCAGTATGGTTTTCCGGCCTTGACCCTTACGCACAGAGATTCTTCCAGATTCCCTGAATCTTTTGATGATATTATGCACTGTAGATGATGATATGTTCAAACTCTTTGCAATTTTACACTGTAGAACTCCTTTCTGATATTGCTCCACTATTTGTCGGCGCAGAATTAGGGGGATTGGTGATCCTCTTCCCATCTTTACTTCTGAGAGCCGCTGCCACTCCAAGATGCTCTTTTTATACCCAGTCATGTTAATGACCTATGGACCCTTTTCACGTGATGTCACGACAAACGCGGCCACCATTTTGGACATGTCCTACCAGTAGTTTACCACAGCCAGCATTGAGGAACGGCAGCAAAGAAAGTGTTTATTTTCAGCAAGACTTCCATCATGCCACTATATTGTTGTGCACCTGGATGTAGTAACCATCAACAGACAAGGCAAGGATTATCATTTTATCGGATCCCGGTAGATGCTGACCGACAGAGAAGATGGATAGCGGCCATAAACAGGAAAGATTGGCAGCCCTCGGCATACCAGCGCTTGTGCAGTGACCACTTTTTGGAGGTAAGACGAATAAAATTAGCCAGAAAAGGCATTACATTGCTGTTAACATTCTGTGGCGGCGAGTGTGTAACCAAATAGGCTAAAATAACCCACTGTAACCTCTTTGTTCTTCTGTAGTAGCTATTAGCTAACGACATTAGCTAGCGTTGTGTTCCTTTGCTGTTGGTAGACTGTAGGACAGATCAGAGGTAGTGTCCTACAAACAGCGCTTAATTTGAGGGGGAGCAAGCCGGAGCACGCTCCGGAACCTCGGGCTTTGGCTCCGGCAGCTATTTACATTGGATCCGGTGATCCGACACCTCTTTTGACTATGTAACAAAAAAACAACAACAAATAATTAAATTAAAAAAATGCAAGTTTATTTAGTGTTAATGTCTGATTTTGATATCTGTCTTGTTGGTGATTTCTCTCATGAAACGACATCCACAAAATATCTGCAGATGAACTTAATTTGCAGTGTTATTACAAAACATGCCCAGAAGCGCAGCGCCGCACCCCCCTCCCCCCTCTTTTTTTCCGCACCGGAGCCGCTCATCCTCTGCGCTCCGGGACCTCCCATTTTACAAATTAAGCACTGCCTACAAATAAGTGTTCAAAACAAGAGTTTTCAGATCAATACCTGTGTATGGCGATGGGTTTTTAACAACATAGGTATAAAGATCATGTGGGCCGAAGTCAGGTAAAGACGAGGGCTTCGTGTACTTCCGTACGTCTGTAAACAATCCAGGCGGAAGCAGATAAACGTCGCTCTCTAAGCCTGCTAACCTCAATTTTTGAAAATACCTCTCCCTCTGCTCACCCTGTAAATGCCCTACGTCGCTGGATAGCGAAGGTGTTTTCTGCATCTCGCTCCTTTTTCTTGAATGTTCTCCGTTTGTCGCCTTCCTTGCATTCAAACCAATTCGAGCCGAAGTCCGCTACATGTCCAAAATGGTGGTCGTGTTTACGAAGGTCACGTGACTGAAAAGGGTCTATTGCCAATTGACCTAATGAGTTGCAATTTGGTCCTCCAGCTGTTCCTTTTTTGTACCTTTAACTTTTCCAGCCTCTTATTGCCCCTGTCCCAACTTTTTTGAGATGTGTTGCTGTCATGAAATTTCAAATGAGCCAATATTTGGCATGAAATTTCAAAATGTCTCACTTTCAACATTTGATATGTTGTCTATGTTCTATTGTGAATACAATATCAGTTTTTCAGATTTGTAAATTATTGCATTCCATTTTTATTTACAATTTGTACTTTGTCCCAACTTTTTTGGAATCGGGGTTGTAGCTTGTATATAATGTATATAGCTTGCAACATTTATTGTACAAAGTGGCCCACTTTAGATAGTTCCTTCTGGAATAGACAGGGCCGGAGTGAGCAACACCATCATTGATGGTCTCGTTATATTTCTCCTATTGTTTGAACTATGAGGGTGTCAATTTTATTTACGCTATGTTTCACTTTTAAGGTTTTCATTTGACTCACCTTCATATTAGTTATCTCATCTCATCTCATTATCTATAGCCGCTTTATCCTGTTCTACAGGGTCGCAGGCAAGCTGGAGCCTATCCCAGCTGACTACGGGAGAAAGGCGGGGTACACCCTGGACAAGTCGCCAGGTCATCACAGGGCCGACACATAGACAGACAACCATTCACACTCACATTCACACCTACGGTCAATTTAGAGTCACCAGTTAACCTAACCTGCATGTCTTTGGACTGTGGGGGAAACTGGAGCACCCGGAGGAAACCCATGCGGACACGGGGAGAACATGCAAACTCCGCACAGAAAGGCCCTCACCAGCCACGGGGCTCAAACCTGGACCTTCTTGCTGTGAGGCGACAGCGCTAACCACTACACCACCGTGCCGCCATATTAGTTATCGTCATATTAATATTAAAATAACCTTACTATTTAATTCTATTAACATTTATAAAGAAAATAAAAATATTAACATGTTAAATTAGTTAACTGTCACATCTGCAACTGCTTGCACTCAAGACTCCAGTTCCCAGAATTCACAGTGGTCTTCAAATATGGACTACATGGACTACAGCACCCATCCTGCACTTCACCACTCACAGTCCCTTGATTATTGATTGCACACACCAGAACTCAATCACCACAGCATGTTATCTAAGCACTCTCACGACACCTTATCATTGTGAAGTATCTGCTCTGTGCTTTATGTTTGATTTTACCAAGTTCTCTATTATTATTATTCTTCTGGTTTGAATTTGTTCTGTATTTTGGATTCTTCCCTTTGATATCACCTCTGGCGTCCTGCTTGTGTCTTGCCTGACTATGGGCTTTTTTTTTTTTTAAATATCCTCACTCTGAAGGAGGGGGGGTATACTATTTTTATTTATTTATTTATTTATTTATTTTTAATAACCTCTGTCTATCCATCTGTCCATATTTCCGTCTGTCCCAAACACCCTTTTTTTTTTTTTTTCAGCAACCACAAATCATAGCCACTTGGTACCAAACTTCAGCTTGAGGCTCTCTCCCATCTATACTGTTTTCAGGTCTGTTGCACATTGACTTCCTGTTTAGCGACTGAATGTATTTACAAAACGTATAGCATGGATTTACAAAAGTTTCGTAACTTTTCTCAGCAACTACAAATCACAACTGCTTGATATTTGGTACAGAGTTTCAGCTTGGGGTTCTATACTATGTATACCGTTTTTCAGGTTTGTTGCACATAGACTTCCTGTTTACTGACTGAATGTATTTACAAAACATATATAGCATGGGTTTTGATGCTCTTTCAAGAAGCAAAATGCTATTTCAAAGTAACGGTTTACCAGGATACTATTTGAAATTCCTGGGGAGAGACACTGCTCTTTACTTACATGTTTCAGGATTATTTGTCGAAGTCAACATTCATAAGTGTTCTATTCCTTTGATTGCTTGCATTCGGATATAAGTGGGAGTGGGGGGGATATGTAAGTGAGCAGTAGCTCACAGTTGATCTTATTTATTCTGCTTTCTGCATCACAGTTTGGATTTGTCTGCCAGTTTGCATGAATAAATTCTCCTTCAGCTTTTACTTCTGTCTGCTGCCTGTCTTCCTGACATTAACACTAACTAAACAAGAGGAATGATTGATTACTGGATAATTACTGATTGAATATTGATCACTTCACATTACTTTAAAATAGATTTAAAAATTCATGTTAGTCTTTCAAAAAGCTGTTTTTGAAAATCATCTCCTCTCTTGTAAAACACCCTTCATTTGCCTTTTTTTTTTTCTTTCAAAGTTTTTTAATGTATCTTAACAGGGACATATGATAAACATACCTTTTTCAGTGCTTGTGTACATTCTTTTGGGTATCTGGAGCCTACCAGCCCACAAACTCTCTGAAGTAAGACACCCAGTCAGTTTTTGTTCTGCCCATTTCAGAAAACCTTTGATTCAACAAGCTGTTCAGATTTGACTCCCCCTTCTATGTCACAAGAGGAGATTATTAGACTTGTCCCACTCCCTCATCTGAGTATCTCCACTCATGGCTTGAGAACTGCCTTTGTGAATTTAACCCTCTGGGGTCTGAGGGTATTTTCTGGCACGCTAATCATTTTGGTATGCTCTCATTTTTGTCAATTTCAACAAATCTAAGCAGTATTTTCAAAGTCATATGACTATTATATTCAGCACAAGGTCAGCTACAATATGTATGTAGTACATATGTCATGATTGTACTGGGGGGGAGAAGAACAGATAAATTAAGTTGTTAAAAGCAGTTTTAGAACTGTGTTGGAATGTGTGAAAAAAAACATGACCTTACCCATTGTGTTAAACCATTCAAGCATAAAAACTTAAATCTGCTCCGTTGATTTGGACAATTAACTGGCCATGAAAATATATATAATGTCCTATTGTTTGGGATGAAGGGGTGTTCAATGAAGTTTAAAAAATTTCTATTCCATTCAATGAGAAGGGTGAAAATCCCTCCCTCTGCCAACTCTTAATCCCATCAAGTCACAATGGGTAAGGTCATGTTTTTTTCACACAGTCCAACACAGTTTTAAAACTGCTTTTTACAACATTGTCATTTATGTTATTTGACTCAGGTCAGTGTGTCTTGAAATTAACTCTTGTACTATTTTACTCAGTTCAGAGCCACAACCTACTCTGTTACACAATTACTCTAATTTTACTCCAAATTATACTCTCAACTCAAAATGGAACAAAATTAACTATTTTGAGGAAGATACTTAACTCTGGAAAAATTGCTCAGTCATTTTTCCTGTGTGTGGACTACACTGCATGTATATCGACTGATCTGCTCATCAGAAATAGAATAAATATTTACACTTGAGTTGTTCTTTGGCTGGATCAAGTCGAAGTTAAAAAAAAAAAGGCTCTGTTCATCAGTGTCACAGTTCTCAAGATTGAACTGAATTGCTGTCCTGAATCATCCAAATTGCATAAAATCCACATGCCATCTCACAAGTTTTACCACCAAATAACCTGAATACTGTCTGACAGATTTTATCCTGTTTACGGTGGGCGTTCCCACCACAAAAGAGAAACCAATTGAAAAGTGTGAAAGTGATTATCATGCCGTTACCGTGTGAATAGTCTTTTATGAATGCATAAGTGGGCGCTCAGCGCTCCGACTCCAATGTGACTAGGGTGACAATTTTTGTTTCATCTAATTTAGGTAACTTAAAAACTATATTATTTGGCAGTGGGAAAATAGGAAAGTGTAAAGTATGAAGTTTCTGTCAATATGTTTATCATGCTTGTATGATTAAAAAATAAACTCTCAAAGATATCTCAATACATGACCTACTCCTTGTAAACCTGCCGAGCTTCGCTGGTGAAGCTCTTGACCCCGAAGGGTTAATATTCATGAGGAAAGTACTACCTGATTGGCCAGCAGAAGAGGAGGTGGGGTGAGCATTGGCTAATTTATCATTTAAAGTAACAGTCACTCAAATTGGCTGTTATGATCAGGGCTGTTTAGACAGAGTGCAAAGGGAGCTGTGGTGTTTTATTCTTGTGCTATTTTGACCAAAGCATGTCACAGACATTTCATTAAGGCCTAATGGAACTATGGAAATTTGTAGAAAAGTGGTATAGTATGTCACCTTTAAAGCATAAAGTAATAACATGTATGCTCTTGAGACATAGTGTTAAATGAATCATCAGCAAATTAACTAAATAATTGAGTTAATTAATTTATTTACCAAATGTGGATTATTTAAAGCAAATGTAGTCAGTGTGTCTTAAAGTTTTTTGTTTTGTACTCGGAGCTATGGGGCTAATGAAGCTAACATGTAATGGAAGTTTATAGCTATTAGTTAGATGGTTCTGGTTTCAAACCTCATGGCTTGAGGGGGGGTGAGGTTCTGTGTGAAGTTGGCATGTTCTCCCTGTGACTGCATGGGTTTCCTCTGGGTGCTCCACTTTCCCCCACAATTCAAAGACATCCATCCATCATAGCTTATCCTGTGCAGGGTCGCAAGCAAGCTGGAGCCTATCCCAGCTGACTATGGGCGAGAGGCAGGGTACACCCTGGACAAGTCGCCAGGTTATTGCAGGGCTAACACAGAGACAGACAACCATTCACACTCACATTCACGCCTATGGTCAATTTAGAGCCACCAATTAGCCTAACCTGCATATCTTTGGACTGTGGGGGAAACCAGAGCACCCAGAGAAAACCCACACAGACACGGGGAGGACATGCAAACTCCACACAGATAGGGTCCCTTTAGCCACTGGGCTCAAACCCAGAACCTTCTTGCTGGGAGGCAACAGTGCTAACCACTACACCATTGTGCCACCTCAAAAACATGCAGATTAGGTAAAATACCCAGCCTCTGGGGTTGCACAAGACAGTGCATACTTGGCTCCGGTCCCAAGCCTAGATAGATTGGGGAGAGTTGTGTCAGGAAGTGCATTCAGTGTAAAAACCTATGCCCAGTCAAATACGCAGAACAGATCTGCTGAGGCGATCCCAAATGGGAGCAACCAAAAGAAGTTGTTGACACTGTGTATACACAGTATGGAGCACTTGCATGTGACGTCACAGCCGATCCAGATTGTGACGGACGCCATCGTGTCGGTCAAACGCCATATTCCGCCTTCTACTTCTGGTTCTACTTCTGCTTTTACTTCTACCTTTTCTTCTGGAAAACCCTACTATATACAATTCTACTACAATGGCTGCGGCTACAAGCTCTCCCTACCTGTGCACGTTTTTTATGTTTTTTGTATGTATTTTTGCGTGTTGTTCGTCTGTATCAGACTTCAATATCCACTACAACTGTATGGACTTGCTGGACATTGGTTTCCAGCAGAAAATGACGGTTTGTAGCGATTTCCATCGCATGCACAACATTCCGGACGAGAAAAAAAAAAACATTCCAGACGAGATGGCGAGACCAGCGGGGTCTCCATGGATTGTTATTGGAAGCAAAGCGAAGGAGGCGGCGCCAGGAGCCGAAGCAAAAGCGAGGCTACAGGCAGAGCTGGCCTGTTGACTAAGCTCAGAAAACAGCTACTCAAGCCTCTACCTCTCCAACGCCAGATCCATGTAAACAAGACGGACGATTTGGAATTACCTTATTCTATTCTATAATCGGCTGGTCAGTGCTATACTCAATACTTAAGTGACTTACCCATCCAATGAGGATCATTTTCTTGTTTACAAGATGCCACATCTGAGTCGCTGACAAATCCTGAATTTCTGTAAAGAAAACTGTCGAGAGATTTATAAGCACGCAGTGCTTCACCACTGAACAGCAAGGGAAAGTTGATGAGGTAATCATACGGGTATTCCGCTGGCAGTTCAAAATCCGGTTGTGAAAACTCCGTCCGGTAAGCCATAAGGGTCACAAATCTGTAGATCGTTTATTTTAGACATATATATTTAGTTATCTGTTCATTAGAAAAATGAGCCGTGTAGTCCGTCGGTTGAAATTGATCCATTCTGTACACGAGTGCAGCAATATTCAGCGGTGTTTTTGACCGACAAGATGGGGGTTGTGTACTTTCCGGTCACGTGACTGCAAGATCTCTATAGTCAACAAAAACAGCATTATTGTCACTTGTTAGCAAAGGTAATGCAAGTTATTCGACCTTTTAGCTACTATTAGCTAGTAAGGTTGTGATCTTGGCAGTGTTACGTATAGTTACATATGGGATTCCATGAACTCAAACTAACAATAGTGCTAACAATTAGATGAACAAATCTTTAACAGAAATCTCAGCATGCTTTTTGCTGAGGTAAAACATCCTTATCCATCAAAGTTAACAAGTCATCCGAGAGGACCATTGCAGCCAGACAGACACACACAGACACACACACACACATGGCTGGAGTACAATCAGTGTGGAGGCCTCTCCAGCTGGTGGGACATTTGGTGAGGATAACCTGAGAAAAGTAGCTCTCAAGCCAAGAGCTTTCATCAAGTACCGTTTTACTTTTCAATAGAAACAACATGGACCTCAGTGAGTTGATCTGTGTGTGTGTGTGTGTGTGTGTTATGCCCTTAGGCAGTATCACAGTACACACTGCACCAGCAACACATCAGGCACTCAATTATTCACTTAAGGAAACCACCATGTTGTTAGGAACATTGTTCAGTAATTACAAAAAAGAAAGAAAGAAAAACCACCACACTCCTCTGTCCTGTCTCACTTTTTGTCATCTCAGATCTTGCAATATGAGTTCGCTAGCTAGCATCATTGTCATCTGTGTGACATTTGATTTAAGAAACCAAACAAATTCCAGATTTTACAGTTTTCACACTCAGGAACTTTTCTTTCTCACCATAATGTTAACCCATAAGAACTCAGACCCATTTCTCCTCAAAAGAAAATTATGGGGGATACAAAACAGATGAAATGGATCTCATTGAACACATTTCTAACATTTTTTTAACACAACCTTGTAGTGTCAAAAATCTATGATGTTACATATATGTTGGGTGTTTATGGCAAAAAAAAAATATTTTTTTATCCCTCATTTGAAAATAAATCAACTTGACAGTTCAAAATATAACTTTATATACTAAACTATAACTTTGCTTGCTAAATTAATTTTATAGTTTTGTTTTATAACAAAAAAGTGCAAGTACTAAAATGAATAAAATAAAAATAAATAGGACAGCCTCAGCATCCACTGACCACAAACCCAGAACCTTCTTGCTGTGAGGTGACAGTGCTAACCACTACACCACCATGCCCTCTTCCTCTTGCACACTACCATGTCCCCCATCTTCATCATGAGACCTATTTTTGCACATTCTGGACATACTGTACAGCTTGGACTTCAACAACTCATGCACATACCCCTTAAATAAATCCACTTTTTAAATTTGTACATTCCAGATTCTTCTATTTCTTATTCTATATATATATATATATATATATATATATATATATATATATATATATATATATATAGCAACTTTTTGTCTATGCTGAATTCTTCTATTCTGACTGTTCAAGCACTAATCACAGAAGCAAATTCCTTGTATGTGAGAATGTACTTGGCAAAAAAACTTGATTTTGATTTGTAACATTTGAAACAGTTTCTTTCCTAAGTGAAGCAAAGACGCATATCGCATTTCTCACAGAGGGTGCTGGTTGCTTTGACTTTGCACAATTTGCAATGGCCACACTTGTCACATTTCACAGGCCAGTGGGCAAACTGGTCACTGTGAACATCATCTGGAAGTCCAACACAAACTCCTTTGGGTGGTGGTGGAGATGTGGCGTTGGCGATGGGTGACCCCTTTGTGCATGCAAAAGAATCAGGCTAGTGGCAACCTCTGCCTGGAATCTTGGTTGATTCAGTGGCTTTTGGACATCAAGTACCTTACAGTCATGGCAGTAGACCAACCATGCATTAACAAGTGTTGCCAGGCAAAACAAACCTCGCCTGGCAGCACTTATTTTATACCTATATGTTGATAATGGTAATATTGCTCAATCATCAGCTGTCAGGTTATAGTCCTATGAAAATCCATGACCTTGAATTTGACATTTCAAAGTCATTCAAGGTCAAAGGGCATGTCGGCAACTGTAAGCCTATATGGCACTTCCTGTAAGTTGATAATGGTAAATATCTGTCTACCATCAACCGTTTTCAAGTTACAGCCCTCTGAAAATCTGTGACCTTGAGTTTGTCCTTTCAAAGATCATGGTGCCAAATGAAAGGCCATATGGGAGTTCCTATATGCTCATAATAGTAAACATTTGTCTATCAGCAACCGTTTTTGAGTTATAATGGAAAATGTTATTTTGACCGAAAGGTTGACCTTTCCGGTGACTTTGACCCGATTACCCCAAAATTTAATCAGGTAATCTACAGACTATTGCCCACCTACCCTGAAAATTTGAAGTCAATCGGTGCAACCATCTAGACGCTAGATTGTTAACAGACACACAAACAAACCACACTGATTACAATACCTCACCCCACTTACTCCATCGTGAGCGAGGTAACAAGGCCTAACATGATGGTTTACCAGAACAGGGAGAGATACCACCTTTGTGAACTCATGTGGTACTTGTATCTTGCGACATATGCATCAAGGAGGTCTATCCTCCCATGAATGTGTTGTCAGCTAAATTAACTGAGTAATTCATTACCATTTTTCTTATTGTGACAGACATCACAGCATGACGTTAGTGAATAGTTTAAGGTTATAAGCCCAATGTGACATATCGTAACTGGAGATGGACAAAGTACCCAACTTCATTACTTAAGTCAAAGTACAGATCCCACTGGTCAAATGTTACTCCAATACAAGTGAAAGTTGTACAGTCAAATTTTTACTTAAGTTAAAGTACTTGCTTTTAAAAATACTTAAGTATTAAAAGTACATTTTCTGTCAACACATCGTTGTATTATTGCCACAGCGCTTACAAAACCTAACGCCGTTACCAAAGACAGAAATTTGAACTCACAAAATTAACACATGCTGTGCCATCATGGTGGTTTAACATTAAGCTAGCTAGTTAGTGAAACTCCAACTGGCATGCGAGTAAACTCTTTTCAAACTCGAAATCATATTGGGTGGCTAACGCTACTAGAAAAGAGATTTCTCCATTCTGTTTATTTGGCAAGATTATGCTAAAACATATTTCTGAAAGGACTTCAGATAAGTTAATGTTATTCATGTTAGCGTAACTCCATTTTTACATGCTAACTAACAGTGTCCAAGTTAACTAGCTATGTGTAAACATTAGTCGTGGACAAGACTATGGCAACTTGGCGAGCAAATCCATTGAAAATCATTTGACTAACCAGACTACACATCTATTGTAACGTTATCGCTAGCTCTAAAAGCACAGACAAATTCATTGCAAGCTTTCTCTTGGAACAAAATGTTTATATACCTCAATATGCTTCTGCAGGTCATACAGTGAGTTTTTGTAGGCCATGGTATGGTTCGTTTTTGGCAAACAAAGCAAACATTTAAAACAAAACGAATCTTTAATCCTTTCAGAAAACTGAAACACGGGTTCTAGGTAAAGCCATGAGTGTGTGCATTCTCCAGAAGAACCGCCTCCTTCCATTCTGCCATCAACTGATCATGTTAAATAACACTGCAGAGAAATCAATGAACTTGATTTTAGAGTCTATGGATGAGACGTGACCTTAGTGATTACTGATAGGTTGTCTCAGTGTCACCTGTGAAAAAAATCAATCATGTTTTAGAAAAGAAAAAAACATCCACTTTCAAAGCTGCTTCATAGTAACGAGTAACGAGGACCTTGATAGAAATGTAGTGGAGTGAAAAATACGATATTTGTCTTTCAAATGTAGTGAAGTTAAAGTCATAAGTTTCCAAAAAATACTCAAGTAAAGTACAGATACTCAAAAAGTGTACTTAAGTACAGTGCTCAAGTAAATGTACTTCGTTACTGTCCACCTCTGGTCGTAACGATATTGCTGTAACTGGCTTTATATAAATTTGTTCAAGAAATGTAGCCAAAACTGCTTGAATGTAATATTAAACATTTTATTAAAGCTTTATAATTCTTTAATGTGCCAAAACTCACCTTTATTAACAACAAAAAAAAACTTTTGAAAATTAGCTTGTTCAGCCAGATGTGCCAACTAGGTACACCACCATGTTGGAAATGATGCCATGGAAACACAAATTCACACACTGTCACATGACTACACCAGGATGTTCAGTATGGGTCACTTAGGGACTTCATGAGTTAAAGTCAGGGATAAAGCTGTATAAGGAACTTTCTAGAAAATTTAAAGTGTGTGTGACACCTGTGTCACAGTGGGTTCTTAGGTTAAGCTAGGTGTTTTAAGTCAAGGGACCATGCTAGTTTGCTTTGTGTGTTTCTAAGTGCATGACTAGCTTCTGTCTGTCTGTGAAGTAAAATATGTATATTGTGATCTAATGGACCAAAATAGTAGTGTTCAAATATTTTAATGAAAATAAAAATTGATATATATTGAATTCACTGCTTGTGATTATAGTTGTATTGTGCATATCTAGCAAGAAAGATTTACTTTTTTTGAATGCCTCTTTGACATTTTAATCAATCAAATATGTCTCTGTATTGATGGAAAATTAAACTGTTCAACTGTCCAAATGTGACAGCTTGATTGTCTGTTCTGTCAATGTTTTGCTGTGTCAGTTTGATGGATCAAGATGTGGCAGCTTGGGCTGAAACAGAGCTTTTCATTGTCACGCAGCTCATCTGCTTATGAATGAAGCAAAAAGACAAAAACAGAAACCTCCATCATTTTCATTCAGCTGTGAGTCAAAAAATGCAGTCACCCAACCTTTCGAATGAAAGCAGGTTTGTTTCATTCATTTATTTAATCGTTTTTCAGAATTTTGCATTTTTCTCATGACAGAAAAAGTCACAAATTGTCCTGTCAGTACTGGGAGGGTCTGAGGGAACGCCTTGACTCATCCTGTTAAAATGTCAGCAGAAGTCATTTTGAATAAAATGTCAACCATCGTGCTATTTGGAGTCTTTCAAGCAAAGTACACAATTTTTGAGTCTTTCACTTGTCCCTTGTCACACATTGCAATTTGTGATTATCTTAAGCCTCACTCACAATCTGCTGTACATGCTGCTACGGGCGGTCTACGGTAAAAAAATTTGGCAAAACCGTGCTTGAGACTTGCGCGACACTTGCGTGTGTTCAGCGCCATAGGAGGTCGCAGACTGCCTGTGGAGACTTTTGGTCCTGCACATGCAAATTCTACGGGTCTTGCCACAAATCAAGAATCCATACACTACGTAGGGACCTGTACTCCTTTTGTACACCTGAACCAAGTCAGCAGCACGGCTAGTAGGGGCTTTTTGCAATGACAGTAAGACGCATGAGTGATGCACGGTCATTGTATGAGTGACGTGCCTCAGAAGTACTTCACAAGAATTCCACACTTGCTATTTGTGCGGCCCACAAGACAGAAGTACATCTCACTTTCTACCCCTATGTGTGGCGTGCACGCAGCACACGTGACCTGCATGCAGCGCACGTGACCTGCACGCGACACGAGGGGCAAGACTCTGGGTATATATATATATTGGGAAGGAACCAATCATGTAGCGTGTAGCATTGTAGAAGGGAAGAAGACCACCTCATTTGCTGTTTTTATTTAAGTATATGTTAATTTACCATGTAAACGTCAAATAACAAAACATGAGTATAAGGGAATAACGCATTTTATTACATTGTAAAAAATCCCAACTAAATAGCCCAACAGTTTGAGCACTGAAACACACTTTGACTCTGAGCTACTGTCCTGCTCCTAATCCTGCTGAATGGTGGGACGGGGTGTCAGGATGTCCTTGTCCTTATCACTAAACATGGCACAATGGCCTGAGAGTGATGATGGGATTGCAATGTCCTCACTTCTGGGCGTCATAAGCTAAAACATACATGAAAATCAGCATATATAATATTAATTACATAAGCATATAGATACTGAAATAAATGTTTAAAGCATGTGTATTTACCTGTAAAAATACCTCTGGCAGGGTGCTGTGCCTTCTGCCGGCTTGAATGCATACTTCTCTCTGTCCGTGCAGGGCTTGCTACCATCATCATCAAATTCTTCCTCCTCCCCCTCTGCTGTTTCAGGCTGGGTTACTTCACTTTTGCTCGCTTCTTCTTGGGTCCCATTTTGTAAACTTTAAACTGAAATTTTTAAAATTTTTCCCACAAAATATCCAAGTGGGGGCGGCACGGTGGTGTAGTGGTTAGCACTGTCGCCTCACAGCAAGAAGGTCTGGGTTCGAGCCCCGTGGCTGGCGAGGGCCTTTCTGTGTGGAGTTTGCATGTTCTCTCCGTGTCCGCGTGGGTTTCCTCCGGGTGCTCTGGTTTCCCCCACAGTCCAAAGACATGCAGGTTAGGTTAACTGGTGACTCTATATTGACTGTAGGTGTGAATGTGAGTGTGAATGGTTGTCTGTGTCTATGTGTCAGCCCTGTGATGACCTGGTGACTTGTCCAGGGTGTACCCCGCCTTTCGCCCGTAGTCAGCTGGGATAGGCTCCAGCTTGCCTGCGACCCTGTAGAACAGGATAAAGCGACTAGAGATAATGAGATGAGATGAATATTCAAATGTTCTTCAGTCGAAAGACAGATGCAGAATGTTGCAGACACACTGGTTTTATACCCACTCCTGGCTTGCGTCACACGCAAGTTATGAGTGATTGTAACATGCTAATCATATTACCATCAAATACTTTTATTCCATAATTTATTGTTTTTTTTTTTTTTATATTTTTAGATATATAATTTTTTTTTTTTTTTTTTTTTTTTTTGGGGGGGGGAGTGTTTTCGAGTAGAGTTTTTATTTTGTCCTCAGATGGTTCAGTAACACGCGCCGCCATTTTCTTCTTCTGCTTCTTTCGGGTTTTTGATGGTTTGGTGGTTTGACTGGGCTGGAGTGTGGAACAGGAGATATTGAGGGGAAAAAAACTATATTTTAGTTATTTTTGTTTCTTTTAAATACTTGATAACAAAGTGATATATCTGACTTGATGCACCCTGCCATTTTGTTTTTCTTTACTCACGGTATATGAGCTGATATCCTAGTAGTAAAGTAACCAATCAGAGCATGCGATTGCTCATCCAGTGAATGTGTATAGAATAAAAGGAGATATTTATTTAATATGTATGTGAGAAGTTAGTGTTGATAATGGTTAGTAGGTTTTCCACTACAGGAAAGTCTTCAGGTCACTTTCTGCTTTCTTCTGGTTCTGGATTTTTTTTAAAAGGGGAAAAAAAAGAGAGACTAGTGACAGAATGATTGTTTATAACAGAAAATGTGTGATTGATTCATCCCCCCACATTGTGCTAATGTATGTGCTTGACCTTACAGTGCCTCTGCATGCATGCCTGCACAGCCATCAGTAACTTTCATGCATGTTGAACGTGTGTACGTGAGTAAGAATGAGTGAAGAGTGGCTGAAACACACAGCTGTGCTTTCAAATGCCAGTCTTACAGAGCCAGATGGCAGTGCAGAGAGTAATCTGTCCATTTCCCTGCTCTCTGTATTACACGCACACACACACACACTTCAGTAGGACACCTAATCTCTCTCATCCCCATAGTCTCCATAATGAAGCCTGTTCACACTGAGTTACTGACAAGTTCCACAGAACTTAATGCAAATATTTCCAATTTTCAGTAGAAACCATAATAAAAGTAATCTTTTTATGAGTCATGGTCATAAATATTCATAAATATTAGTTGGTTTCTGCTTGCTGTGTCACCATTGAAAAGGTCTGGTTCGACCAATTTTTGATATGATTTGCTTAATAATGTCACTTGAACTAAAAATACCCATGCCTTTTCAATGTGGAGTGTATCTTATTTCCAGGCAGATGGAACTCAGATTGTCACATTCAGTTTCAATTTCCATCGCTGTGCCTAAATTTGCTGTGGCTATTAGTACTCTGTGCTTCCACTCCTTTATGAGATGGTCTCATATTGTGATGGATTTTAATTCAATTTTCTGAAACTATTCACAAAACTTTTGTCACAGTCCAGTCCATCCATGCCTGAGTTTGTGGGACTTCCACGCCGGCTCTAGGCAGGATCCAGGACAGGAATTCAGTCCTGCCCTGCTGGAGGCCATCCTCCCTGAAGGCGCTCCCACACCTGCTGCCACTCCTCTCCCATCAGCCAGGGCCTACTTAAGAGCTGTTTGGAGCTACTCCAGTTGCCAGACTGTCTCTTGCAGACTTTCCTTGCCTTGCTACAGCACTTTGGTATTGTGACTTCTCTATTCCCCCTGCCTGTATCGTTCCTTGTTTTTTGCCTAGTTTTTCTGTCCAGTTTTTACCCCTGTTCTACCTGTCTGTTCCTTTGGATTGTGTTTTGCTTCCTCTGCCTGGGTTTCCCTTGTCCCTGTTTTCTTCAGTTTTTGTGAAGATTTTTCTGTCCTGTTTTTGTCCCTGACCGTGCCTGCCTGCTCTTCTGTGTTTTGACCGCTTGAGCCATTCTTTGACCACCGATTTTGCCTGAGCCCCATTGTACCTCTGCCCTGTACTTCATTAAAGGCCCGGTCCCACTGGCCGATGGACACAAAACGTATGCAAAAAGGACACAGCGGACGAGCAAAATTTCGGGGGTGGCTCTATCCGTTTTCATCCGCTCCAGAAATGGACAAAATTGGCGAAAATTTGCAAAAACAGAACGGAAAAGAACGGTCGTGGGTAGTATATAGCGGGGATGTTAAACGCATGTTCATAGGAAGCCTAGCAGATGAAAGCGGATGGAAGTGGATGACAGCTCCGAAGGGGTTACCGGTGATAACTGAGAAGCGGACGCATAGCAGAAAGAGCGGCTGCATAGCGGAAGAAGGGGATGCATCACGTACGCCTAACGGAAACAAAGGGGATGTTGCGCGGATGTATATCGGATGCAGACCGATTGTCCGCTAGGTGTCCTTCTACATACTCTAGACATACTCCAGACATCCTAAATATACGAGATACATCCCAGATATAAACGCTTTGTCCGTTTTGAATACTTTATATACGAGATGCATACGCTTACATCCTTTCTATTTCCGTGCTACTAACGATGAATAGACGTTTCATGTACCTTATCTTTCCTCCCTCTTTCCGTTTTCAGCTGCAGCGGATGTGAGTTGCGAGGATGCCCAGAGGATGCAGAGAGGATACAGCAGACGTTTAACGGATGATGACGGACATAGAACGTTTGTTGCTCGTGTATGTCGCGGATTTACATCGTACACGGCGGAAAGTTCATCCGTTCTAAAAGTTTTGTGCAGCTCAAAACTTTTTGCGCGGATGAAATCACAGTGGACGGATGCTCGATGGATGGAGCGTATGAAGCACGTATGCAATGAGTACACAACAGATGCATAGCGTTTTCCAACGGATGGCAAAGATTTTTTTACGTTTTACATCCTCTTTGCATCCGTAAGTGCAGTGGGACCGGGCCTTAAAGAAGTTTCTTTTTGTACACTGCCTGTCTTGAGTCTGCTCTTGGGTCCTCACTTCACCTCAGCTCGACCTTTCTGACAACTTTATTATTTTACATTCTTATTTTTACGGATATGCACAACATTCAAATCTGTAAATGAGTGCTTGCTGTTCAGTGCTGATGTGTTTATGGATTGAGTTTAGGGTTTTATTGTTTTGTTAAATTTCTGTCAGCTATATCTTCAAAGTATCCTACCATCAAAGGGTGAATATTAATTGATTATTCTGTTTCTTAGTATGTTTAAGGATTATGTTGGTACATTTATACTTTTTTTTTTTTTTTTTAAACTGAATACAGTCTTGGGGAAAAAGAAAATACACCAATTCTGTTTTTATATATATTAGTCAGGCACCACCCAAATTGATGATCACATCAGCTTTTCTTTGGCTAGTCAGACACAAGGTATGCCACCACTCTCGCTGGGGTAGTTGGGGGCTAGGAGCCTTGCTCAAGGGCACTTCAGCCAGTTCTGCTGGTCCAGGGAATCAAACCAGCAACCTTTTGGTCCCAAAGCTGCTTCTCTAACATTTAAGCCATGGTTTCCTTTAATAACATAGTTTTTATTTACTTATTTTTTGGGGGAAGGGGAATTACTACATACTGAAACCTGTTTTTTTTTTTTTTTTTTTTTAATTTAAAATTATTTGTTTGTAGAAGTTGGCAAGGACTACATAATAGTTATTTAGGTCCAATGGGCCTAAATAATAATGTAGCCCTCACCAACTTCTACAAACAAATAATTTTAAATAAAAAAAAAAAGGCGCACAACAGGTTTCAGTATGTAGGTTATTATTATTATTTTAACCCATCAGGGCCTAAGTAATAATTATGTAGTCCTCACCAACTTCTACAAACAAATAATTTTAATTAAAAAAATAAATAAATAAAAATCCCCCCCCCCCAAAAAAAAGCAAAACAGGTTTCAGCATGTTGGGTTTTTTATTATAATTTTTTTATTATTATTTTTTAATCCATCAGGGCCTAAATAACATGTAGTCCTCACCAACTTCTACAAACAAATAATTTAAAAAAACAAATACTGTACATATATACATACATACATGCATACATACATAAAATTAAAAAAAGAGGTTTCAGTATGTAGTAACCCCCCCCCCCCCCCCCCCAAAAAAAAAAAAAAAATTAAACCAACATTCAGAAACCAGTTGGAGAAAAAAATAAATATGCTGTTCCCACTTCCACAATCATTAAGAGAGGAATTAGCAGCCAGGTGTTGCTAATGAAATGCACAAGATTTGGTAATCATCAATGAGTGTGGCTATCACTATAAAAGCAAAACTTTTGGCAGTTTTGTATTCTTGACCACTCATGAGTGTGTCTACATCATGCCAAGAAGAAAGGACATCAGCCATGACCTCAGAAAAGCAATTGTTGCTACGCATCAATCTGGGAAGGGGCTATAAGGCCATCTCCAAACAATTTTAAATTAATATTCTTCATTCTGAGAAGAATTGTTTACAAATGTAGAGCCTTCAAGACAGTTGCCAATCTTCCCGGAAGTAGGTGTTCCAGCAAATGCAGTCCAAGATCAGACCATTTAACTTTCACAGATGTAAAGAAATCCTCAAGAGCCACATCATGTGACCTACAGGCTTCTGTGAACACACTTACTTTCTGGATCTCCCCTTTTAGTTATGCTGTCATAGTTAGTTGCCGGAGTCCCTGCTTGTACTCAGTGCAATATGTATACTGTTCCTACTTATTCAGGTGACATTGGGCATACCTAACAAGCTGTGTTTTCTCTCCCCCTCTACCCCCCCCCCCCCCCCCCCCCCAAATCTGTCCCTTGAGTTACATGTTGGTCCTGGGATCGAGATGCTGACCTCTTCTGCTCCTCGGACCTGCTTAATCCATCCTGATGCCCTGTGTTTGGTTGGAGTCTCATCGCATCGCTCCTGTGGAAGACGGCCCCATGAGGACAGTTGAAAGTCACACCTGGAGGACGCTCTGGACTCTTACAGTAATGCTTTTATGGCTGAGGACTACAGTTGACTTGCTAACTTTAGGACTGCAGTTGTCATGAACAGTTTTGAATTCAAGTTTCCGTCAATAAAGAGTTTATAACATCAATGAAACTGACTTCATGTTAAAACTGTTAATATTATAGTCATGCTGTCTGTTGTTGCCCAAATGAGGATGGGTTCCCTTTTGAGTCTGGTTCCTCTCAAGGTTTCTCCCTCATGTCATCTGAGGGAGTTTTTCCTTGCCACCGTCACCACAGGCTTGCTCATTGGGGATAGATTTAGGCCGTAAGGTGAACCCCGTTTTCGTTTCATCTCGCTCCGACGTCTCCGAACTACGAAATATTTATTTTAAAACTAAAAATGAGCACTAGAAAGTGTGGCGAAAAAAGTTCTCACCTTATAATCCTGTCAATTCCTCGCACCGAGCGATCGCGTGGCGAACTATTTTCCTCTAAAAATGACGTGTCGGGACATCACGTGACCGGTCTGGACCAATCGCGTTGCCGATTTTTGACCACAGATCAGCTGACAGCTTGCGTAATTACAGTCACATTAGTAGAAAAAGTCTCCAAAACACCCTCCAAAGTGGGTGAAATGTCTTCTAAGTCCTAAATAGTGCTTTAAATACATCACTAAGACAATATTGCATATATGTGGTATATTGAAGTGTTTATTATTATTAGAATAAAAATAATTTTTATTATCACCTTTATTATAGTACAAAATATGGTGGAATGGTCTATGACTAGGACCATTCATGTATTCATTCTCTTTAAAGTACTGATCAACCATAAAACAATTTGCTTGAAAAACAGACCTACACTGTTACACAGGCAGTAATGGAATAGAGTATTGACTCATCATTGTGGGCTATACACACCATGGATTAGCCATAAACTGGCATATATAATATATAGGCAATGCGTGTGATTTCAGATCAAGATTTAAGAAATTGTGCAGGAAGGAGAAGAGTCCATAGGAATAATAATAATAATAATAATACAACCTATACATAATATTGCAGTTCTATTGCTCAGTTCAGAGGCACAATGGCAGGGATTCAAGTATTCACTACCTACTGTATGCAGCGGCACAGTAGAGGTAGGTAAACGCACTAGGCAGCACTATGCACCTGCAGCAGCGGCAACAAAGAAGATGCAAGACTGAGTCATCATACAACAGAACTATGTGGCAAATTGCAAACTTTAATAGAAAATGTAAACAACAAAACAGTGATATATACACATTACAAATGCAAATTTATATATACACAAAAAAATATATATAAAAATATATAAAAGTCCTGTGGCACGGTGCAAAAAGGCAGGGGTCAGCATCCAGGCAATGACCTAGGTGTCAGTGACAGAGAAAGAGAGAGGGGGGGGGAAGACACACACACACACACAGTGCTGTGACTAATTGTCTTCACATTGAACAGTAGCAAGTAGCATTCTATGGTCATGTATGAGAAGTTAGTACATGGCTTACTTGTCCTTCTCTTGTCTAGCAGGCTCATTCAGAAATCTGGTGTACTGCTGGTAGCAGCTCTTGTGGTACTGCACCTCCAGAGCCACACAGTCTTTGTCCTTAATGTGTACCAGAATACTGTGGTCATCTTTAGTCTCAGCAGCAGTCTGCAACTTGCCTTGCCAGACAGAAAGACATGCTTATTACCACATAGGAATTTAAGTTTGCCAGTAGCATATTCACATAAAGGCACACATATGTTACATGCATACAAACATTGAAACATAACATCCATGCATGCAAACACACTTGCAGAGGGAGATAGCACTGTAGATAGTCATCAGTGATGGTGACCCTTTGTGTGTGTGGGGGCAGGGGGGTTGATCAGTGATTGTGACCCTTTGTGTGTGGGGGGGGGATGGGTGGGTTTGCTTACCTGCTGTTAAGGTCTCAGCTTTTGAAAGAGCTTCCCTTTGTCGTTTGCCTCCCTTTAAGACGAATTTGAGGGTTTTTTTACATATAATGCACAGGGCAGGAAGGACGGGACCTGAGCTGGACATAGGCAGTGCTGACCTGGATCTAAGACTCAGTGCTGCCCGATGTTGAGGGGCCAGCTTTGGGGGGGGGCAGCTTCAGGGGGTCTTGCGGCATCTTGAGTTTCATCTTCCCCTTCTTTCTCGCGCACCATACGCTTTCCCGCTCATTCAATAGCAAGTTTGTCCATAAACCTGCGGTAACATGCAGGGTGGAAGGCAGCATCCTCGGGTATCTTGTCAAACTCTAAATCTAAACAGTGTTTGTAGTTTTCGGCTACTCTCCTGTTCTCACCGCTCAACTGCAGCCACTGTTGGATACTGTCCCGGTATGTATTCCACCGTTTGAAGGTAAATTCCTGGGTCACTCCATGCTTCACAGAAGCTATATGCATATAGCACTGCTTACGTGCAAAATGTTTTCTCCTTTTTGCCGTTATTTCCAAACCTTCCTCTCCTCCACTGCTGCTAGACGAGGCTGTGGCGGCTGCCATGTTGGTCTCTTGTTTACGAATTGGGGCTACGTCAGCAACCGTGGAACCTGTTCTGTAGCGAAATCTTATTCCGCGGTGCCAAAATATCATTCCGCGCCGATGACATTAGTTCGCTTTTTCAAGCCTTCGTGCGAAAAATTGACAGCATTACAAGGTGAGAACTTTTTGATGACATCATTTCATAATACGTCCATTTTTAAGAATTGGATATTATGTAGTTCGGAGACGTCGGAGCGGAATCTTGTTTCTGAAAGACTTTTCGGGGTTCACCTTACGGCCTAATTAGGGATAAAATTAACTCATGTTTTAAGTCGTTCAAATTCTGTAAAGCTGCTTTGCGACAATGTTTATTGTTAAAAGTGCTAAACAAATAAACTTGACTGTTATCCAGACCAACATACAACATACCCAGAGCAGCCGGGGGAGCAGTTGGGGGTTAGGTGCCTTGCTCAAGGGTACTTCAGGCTGCTGGTCCAGGGAATTGGACCTCTGACCTTTTGGCACCAAAGCTGCTTCTCTAACTGTTAGGCCATGGCTTGCCATGAAACTCAGTTGTGAAGTAAACACTGAGTGTGCTATACATCACTATACTTTAAGTGTGAGGAAAGGGGCTACAACTGTTGCTTTCCTAATATCAAGCCACTCCTGAACCAGAGACAACGTCAAGTGTCTTACCTGGACTAAGGAGAGAAAAAAACTGGACTGTTGCTCAGTGGTCCAAAGTCCTTATTTCAGATGAAAGTAAATTTTGCATTTCATTTGGAAATCAAGATCCTAGAGTCTGGAGGAAAAGTGGAGAGGCACAGAATCCAAGGTGTTTGAAATCCAGTGTGAAGTTTCCGAAGTCTGTGATGGTTTGGGGTGCCATGTCATCTGCTGGTGTTGGTGCACTGTGTTTTATCAAATCCAAAGTCAACACAGTGCCTACCAGGAGATTTTAGAGCACTTCATGCTTCCATCTACTGATAAGCTTTATGAAGATGCCAATTTCCTTTTCCAGCAGGACTTAGCACCTGCCCACAATGACAAAACTACTACCAAATGGTTTGCTAACCATGATATTACTGTGCTTGATTGGCCAGCCAACTCGCCTGATCTGAACCCCTTAGAGAATCTATGGGGTATTGTCAAGAGGAAGATGAGAACCACCCAACCCAAAAATACAGACAAGCTGAAGACTGCTATCAAAGCAACCTGGGCTTCAATAACACCTCAGCAGTGCCACAGGATGATCACTTCCATGCCACACTGCATTGATGCAGTAATTCATGGCAAAGGACCTTCAACCAAGTATTGAGTGTATAAATGAATATACTTTTCAGAAGTTGGACATTTTTGTATTGTAAATCCTTTTTTGATTGATCTTAGAAAATATTCGAATAATTTTGAGACACTGGATTTCTGATTTTCATGAACTATAAGTTATAATCATCAAAATTCAAACAAAAATGCTTTGAAATATGTCACTTTATGTGTAATGAATATATGAAAGTTTACCTTTTTAAATTAAATTCTGAAAAAAAATTAACTTTTTGTATGATATTCAAATTTTTTGAGATTCACCTGTATATAAAAGTAATAAAAGTTACTTTTCACATATAAACATGACCATTTCACTAGTTATAATAATATGCTTTTTAATACTTGAGTATATTTAGAAGTAACAACTTTTTTCTTTCACTAACTATAATTTCTCATGCATATGGGTCCATACAACATAAACTAGTTGAACTCCTACTAGATTGCAACCAAAAAAAAATATTTGAGCCTGAGCTACTACAATGAGTTCTAGTTGAGGGTCCCTTCAACATGAATATCATCTGACTGGCATTGATAATTATGCCAGGATGCACTATTTCAGTTATCTTGTTCATGCTGGCCATGAACATGCTGGTGAAGACAGCCGAGGTAGAGTGGAAAGGCCCAAGTTAGAGCATTTGTAGATGATCTCACAGTTACAAGAACATCTGCCAGAATCTTCTAAGGAAGTCCATCTCCTTTGTCAAAACTGAGGAAAAGCCTTAACCAAGCCAGAAGCCACCATCTTGCATTTTTTTCCCAAAGCTGCTTACTTGCATCTAAAGGCAGACCTGGAAAGACAGCTGAAATTTCCTGACCCCATAACACCAACAACTCTCCAGCTTTACAAAAAAAATAATCTTTTCCACTAAGCAGGTGACCATATTAGAGCTCATAGTGCTCTGGAAAGAGTGCATGGAGGGAACTAATGAAAGAAAGTTCAGTAAGTACCAGGACCTGGTGGAGCAGTGCCGGAGCCAGGGATGGAGGACCCCCAGTGAGCCAATCAAAATGGGATATAGAGGCTTTTCAGGATGGTCAATCCTCAAAGTATTTAACATGCTGGACATTATGAGGCCTGTCATGAGGAAAGCTCTTTGATGAGTAACAGAAGAGCAACTATGTAGCTGTGGATCCCTGAGCCAAATGAGGATGGGTTCCCTTTTGAGTCTGGTTCCTCTCAAGGTTTTTTCCTCATGTCATCTGAAGGAGTTTTCCTTGCCACCGGAGTCACAGGCTTGCTCATTGGGGATAGATTAGGGATAAAATTAGCTCATGTTTAAAGTCGTTCAAATTCTGTAAAGCTGCTTTGTGACAATGTTTATTGTTAAAAGCGGTATACAAATAAACTTGAATTGACTTGACTTGAGCGATTACTGGGATGCAAGTTGGGGTCTGATCAGACAGTCAGCTGGGTGAGGGGGTCTAAATTTGAAAAACCTGAAACCCCCAGTGACCCCAGGCACATCACTGATGATGCATCTCAGGCCTTTTTTCCTCCTTGGGAATAAAGTATCTGTCATTTGTTCCCTGCAAAAACAACCATTTTGAGGAGCTCTGTGAAGTAGAAGCTCTAAAATGCTACAGAACAAAGCAAGACCAGAAACAAAAACAAAATCACATGGTGCTGTTTCCATGGGAACTGTTATGTGGAAGGTATGGCTTTTTTTTGGGGGGGGGGGATGGAAGTGTTTTAGTTTGGGATCAAGAGTTTAGAGTTTGGATGTAAAAGTTTTATGTTTTCTCACAGTATGTGTGTGTGTTCCTTCCTTCTTCACCAGGTGTTTTCCTCTGTGTCCCTTTTCAAAGTGAACAGCAGAGGGCTCAGGACACAGTCCTGAGGGGAGCCTGTGCTGAGAGTGATGACACTGGAGGTGTTCTGTCTGACCTGCACTGACTGTGGTCTTTCAGTGAGGAAGTCTAGCAGCCAGTTGCACATGGGGGAGCTGAAGCCCAGGGGACCCAGTTTGTTCACCAGCTGCTGTGGAATGATGATATTAAATGCTGAACTGAAGTCCAGTAACAGCATCCACACATGAATGTTCTCCTCCAGGTGTGCAAGGCTCAGGTGAAGAACGGAGGAGATGGCGTCTTCAGTGGAGCGGTTTGGCCGGTAGGCAAACTGGAAGGGGTCGAACGTGGGAGGGAGCCTGGAGGTGATGTATTCCTTTGCCAGCCTCTCAAAGCACTTCATCATAAGTTTGTGAACCCTTTAGAATTTTCTTTCTCCATAAATATGACCTAAAACATCATCAGATTTTCACACAAGTCCTGAAAGTAGATAAAGAGAACCCAGTTAATCAAATGAGACAAAAATATTATACTTGGCCATTTATTTATTGAGAAAAATGATCCAATATTACATATCTGTGAGTGGTAAAAGTATGTGAACCTTTGCTTTCAGTATCTGGTGTGACCCCCTTGTGCAGCAATAACTGCAACTAAACGTTTCCGGTAACTGTTGATCAGTCCTGCACACTGGCTTGAAGGAATTTTAGCCCATTCCTCCATACAGAACAGCTTCAACTCTGGGATGTTGTTGGGTTTCCTCACATGAACTGCTCGCTTCAGGTCCTTCCACAACATTTTGATTGGATTAAGGTCAGGACTTTGACTTGGCCATTCCAAAACATTAACTTTATTCTTCTTTAACCATTCTTTGGTAGAACGACTTGTGTGCTTAGGGTCATTGTCTTGCTGCATGACTCACCTTCTCTTGAGATTCAGTTCATGGACAGATGTCCTGACATTTTCTTTAGAATTCGCTGGTATGATTCAGAATTTGTTGTTCCATCAATGATGGCAAGCCATCCTGGCCCAGATGCAGCAAAACAGGCCCAAAACATGATACTACCACCACCATGTTTCACAGATGGGATAAGGTTCTTATGCTGGAATGTAGTGTTTTCCTTTCTCGAAACATAACGCTTCTCATTTAAACCAAAAAGTTCTATTTTGGTCTCATCCATCCACAAAACATTTTTCCAATAGCCTTCTGGCTTGTCCACGTGATCTTTAGCAAACTGTAGATGAGCAGCAGTGTTCTTTTTGGAGAGCATTCTCTTTGCAACCCTGCCATGTACACTATTGTTGTTCAGTGTTCTCCTAATGGTGGACTTATGAACATTAACATTAGCCAATGTGAGAGAGGCCTTCAGTTGCTTAGAAGTTACCCTGGGGTCCTTTGTGACCTCACTGACTATTACACGCCTTGCTTTTGGAGTGATCTTTGTTGGTTGACCACTCCTGGGGAGGATAACAATGGTCTTGAATTTCCTCCATTTGTACACAATCTGTCTCACTGTGGATTGGTGGAGTCCAAACTCTTTAGAGATGGTTTTGTAACCTTTTCCAGCCTGTTGAGCTTCAACAATGCTTTTTCTGAGGTCCTCAGAAATCTCCTTTGTTCGTGCCATGATACACTTCCACAAACATGTGTTGTGAAGATCAGACTTTGATAGATCCCTGTTCTTTAAATAAAACAGGGTGCTCACTCACACCTTATTGTCATCCCTTTGATTGAAAACACCTGACTCTAATTTCACCTTCAAATTAACTGCTAATCCTAGAGGTTCACATACTTTTGCCACTCACAGATATGTAATATTGAATAATTTTCCTCAATAAATAAATGAGCAAGTATAATGTTTTTGTCTCATTTGTTTAACTGGGTTCTCTTTATCTACTTTTAGGACTTGTGTGAAACTCTGATGATGTTTTAGGTCATATTTATGGAGAAATATAGAAAATTCTAAAGGGTTCACAAACTTTCAAGCACCACTGTATTTACTGTATGGGTATGGTATCAGAAAATAATTGTATTTATAAGCAGTAGCCACATGTACCCGTAGGGTACCAATTTTTTAAAATGTGATTTTCTCATGAAACTTTCTTTTTGACATCACATTGTTCCCCGGATGTCACATGGGGTTACTTGAGGCCAATTACAATTTCAAAGTATTACATGTTGAAATGGGGGCGGCACGGTGGTGTAGTGGTTAGCGCTGTCGCCTCACAGCAAGAAGGTCCTGGGTTCGAGCCCCGGGGCCGGCGAGGGCCTTTCTGTGTGGAGTTTGCATGTTCTCCCCGTGTCCGCGTGGGTTTCCTCCGGGTGCTCCGGTTTCCCCCACAGTCCAAAGACATGCAGGTTAGGTTAACTGGTGACTCTAAAATTGACCGTAGGTGTGAATGTGAGTGTGAATGGTTGTCTGTGTCTGTGTGTCAGCCCTGTGATGACCTGGCGACTTGTCCAGGGTGTACCCCGCCTTTCGCCCGTAGTCAGCTGGGATAGGCTCCAGCTTGCCTGCGACCCTGTAGAAGGATAAAGCGGCTAGAGATAATGAGATGAGACATGTTGAAATGCACTTTCAAGTTCTTCACATAGTACTCACATAATCACACATGGGGGGGGAGGTATGAACATGTGAAATGTGTGTGGTTTTGCTGGAGCCACTCACCCATAATGCTGTAGTCATTATTCATTGTAATAAATTGTATTCAGTCATTCAGAAACTAATAGGATAAGTGTGTAGTTACCAGTGTGAGGAATATAAATCTGAACCAAAGGTCATGTCCTGGGATTTTAAGCTGTATAATAAGTAAAAAAGCAAAGTTTTTGAATGTCTATAAACCCATATAAATGTTTCATTATGCAAAATCTGATTATGAAATAATTAAAATTATGCATTTTAAATTTCAGTTAAAGTTCTAAATGTTATTAAAAACAGTACCAAGTTCAGCCAAATTATACAATGCACTTAGAAAATCATTTCAAAAATATTGTATTACGAATACCATATTACCTTTTAGACTTTGAAGAAGGGTAACAAGGTGAAAGGAAAATGTTAAAAGACTTGTCTTCTGATATATGAATATAAAACAGAAAGGTGATTTTGGGAGCTGTGAAATTTTCTCCAGCTCTTATTTGCATACATTTAGTCTCATATTAATTCGTTTGGCAGACACTTTTATTAAAAGTGACTTATAAGTGGGGAATAAGCAAGTCCAAGTACAGATGGACTCACTTTCCTGGTACAAAGCATCACAGAATGAAGAGCAAGCATCAGATGATCTTAATGTTTGGATCCATTTGAGAAAATCCGTTGAGGCTTTAAGGTTTTGTTTAAGGGCTCAGCAGTGGCTCTCTGGCAGTCCTGGGATTTAAACTTACAACCATCTGGCTATTAGCCCAGAAATATGTATACACACACAGAGAGTTGTACATAAACACACATCCATACATAGAACAATATTGAAGATATCAAAACTATGAAATAACATCTGGAACATATATGGAATTATGTGGTAAACAAAAAACTGTTAAAAAAAATAAAATGTTTGATATGTTACATTCTTCAAAGTATCCAGCATTTACCTTGATGACGCTTTGCACATTATTAGCATTATCTTAATGAACTTCATGAGGTAGTCACCTGGAATGCTTTTCAATTAACAGGTTTGTCTTGTCAAAAGTTAATGAGTGGAATGTATTGCCTTTTTAATGCATTTGAGATTAAACAGCTTATAGTAAATAATAAAAAGACAGTAAATAGCCCTATTCCACAACTGTAGTAATCCGTATTGTGTCAAGAACTACTCACCTAAGTAAAGAGAAAAACATTGTAGCAGTTCGTAGGAGGGGGAGGAGCACAGAAAGACAGCAGGCCAGAATAAAGTTCCATAACTCAATTTATTTGTTCTTTTCAGACACAAATACTCTCCCAGTCTCACACACACAAGTTGGCTGCTTCAGGAGAGAGCTCACTTCCTCTGCTCTCTCTCTCTTTATATAGGGTGCGGTCACTGGGAAGACATACAAACACAGGTTAATTGACATCAGGTGTAGTGATTCTGCCACTTCCCTTCCCTGACTCCGCCCTCCGGTCACAGACCGGTGCTTGACCACGCCCCCGCTGCCACATACCCCCACCGCCCGACTCAGGCCGGGCAGCCATCCAGCCTGCAGCCGACTCCCCCCCACCCTTGACGGGAGAGAAAGTCTGCCACAACCATCTGCGCCCCCGGCCTGTGGATCACCTTGAAGTTAAAGGGTTGGAGTGCCAGATACCAACGGGTGATCTGCGCGTTGGCATCCTTCATGCGGTGGAGCCACTGGAGGGGCGCGTGGTCCGAACAGAGGGTGAAAGGGCGTCCCAGCAGGTAGTAGCGGAGGGTGAGGACCGCCCACTTGATCGCGAGGCACTCCTTTTCGATTGTGCTGTAGCGCCCCTCACGTACTGACAGCTTTCTGCTGATGTACAGCACTGGACGGTCCTCCCCCTCCACCTCCTGGGACAAAACGGCCCCCAGCCCTCTGTCCGACGCATCCGTCTGTAACATAAAAGGGAGAGAAAAGTCAGGGGAGTGTAACAGTGGCCCCCCACACAGTGCAGCCTTTACCTCAGAGAAAGCCCGCTGGCATTGCTCCGTCCACTAGACCGGATCTGGTGCCCCCTTTTTAGTGAGATCAGTCAGCGGGCTGGTGACGTCCGAATAATTAGGTATAAACCTACGATAGTAGCCAGCCAGGCCCAGGAACTGTCTCACCCCCTTTTTGGTCTTGGGCCTCGGGCAGGTCACAATTGCTGCTGTCTTGTTAATTTGGGGACGCACCTGCCCATTGCCCAAGTGGAAGCCCAGATACCATACTTCCACCCGCCCAATCGCACACTTCTTCGGGTTGGCTGTGAGACCCACTCACCTCAGCGACCTAAGGACGGCCCTCAGGTGTTGTAAGTGCCGCTGCCAGTCATTACTATAAATAATGATATCGTCGAGGTATGCGGCCGCATAGGTGGCGTGGGGGCGGAGGACCCTATCCATCAGCCGCTGAAACGTAGCAGGCGCCCCAAACAGCCCAAAAGGAAGTGTGACAAACTGGTGTAAGCTGAACGGTGTGGAAAAGGCCATTTTTTCTCAGGATAATGGAGTCAAGGGGATCTGCCAATAACCCTTTGTCAAATCCAGTGTTGAGTAAAAACGAGCCGTGCCTAGCCGATCGAGCAACTCATCAATACGAGGCATTGGGTACGCGTCGAATTTAGACACCGCGTTGACTTTCTGTAGTCCGCACAGAACCGGACCGACCCGTCGGCCTTGGGAACCAAGACCACTGGGCTGCTCCAGTCACTGTGGGACTCCTCGACAATGCCCATTTCGAGCATGGCCTCGAGTTCTTCCCGAACCACTTTTTTTCTTGTGTTCGGGTAGCCGGTAAGGGCAGCTGCGCACTACCACCCCCGGGCTTCTCAATGTGGTGCTCTATGAGGTCAGTGCGGCCGGGCAGGGGTGAGAACACGTCCGAAAACTCGGTCTGCGACTGGGTGACCTCCGCGAGTTGGGTCGGGGAGAGGTGGTCTCCACAGGGGACTGGAGAGGTACGCGATGCCAGTGCTCCCTTTTGAACCTCCGGCCCCAGCTCTGCCTTCTCTGGAACCACTGACACCAACGCCATGGGGACCTCCTCATTCCAGAGTTTGAGCAGATTGAGGTGGTAAATCTGTAGCGCCCCACCCCTGTCCATTCGCCTCACCTCGTAGTCGACATTCCCTACTCGCCGTGTGACCTCAAAGGGTCCTTGCCACTTGGCGATCAATTTGGAGCGTGATGTGGGCAACAGTACGAGTACTTTATCTCCCGGTGCGAACTCCCTAAGGCGCATACCCTTGTAGTACAGGCGGGTTTGCCGTTCTTGGGCCTGCCGCAAATTCTCCTGGGTTAGATGTATGAGTGTGTGGAGTTTTGCGCGCAGGTCCATAACGTATTGAATTTCATTTTTACTTGTTGAAGGTCCCTCCTCCCAATTTTCTCGCAGCACATCTAGAATGCCGCGCGGCTTACGCCCATATAATAATTCGAATGGGGAGAACCCCGTGGAGGCTTGGGGGACCTCTCGCACTGAAAACAACAAGGGTTCGAGCCATTTATCCCAATTACGTGCGTCCTCACTTAGGAATTTTTAAATTATATTCTTGAGGGTGCGATTGAACCGTTCAACTAAACCGTCCATTTGTGGGTGATAAACGCTGGTGCGGATCGGCTTAATACCTAATAACTAGGGCTGTCGAAGTTAACGCGATAATAACGCATTAACGCGATCTCAATTTATCGCGATTTTAAAAAATGGTGCCGTTAACGCAAATTCTAATTTGGCCCTGCGAGTCACCCGTAGTTCATGTTGAGGCTTGTTGTGCGCTGCTGCAATAAGAGTAAGTGATGGAGAAAGGTCTGTTAAAGAGGAAGTTTCATTTCAAAAAGAAGAGTGTGATTGAGTTGGTTTTGGTATGCACTTTGCAGTTCTAAAATACTTTTGTAAAGTGAGATTTCAGTATGCTGTAGCACTGTGATATGACACTAAGTCTTTATTGAAGTCCAACTGCAATTTATTTTTGTTTGCACAGCACTGTGAAGTCCTGTAGGCTGTGACTGAATACAACTCCAGCACAAGTGAAGTTTTATTTCATTTTTAATTTCTTTTGTAGGGCGGCACGGTGGTGTAGTGGTTAGCGCTGTCGCCTCACAGCAAGAAGGTCCTGGGTTCGAGCCCCGGGGCTGGCGAGGGCCTTTCTGTGCGGAGTTTGCATGTTCTCCCCGTGTCCGCGTGGGTTTCCTCCGGGTGCTCCGGTTTCCCCCACAGTCCAAAGACATGCAGGTTAGGTTAACTGGTGACTCTAAATTGACCGTAGGTGTGAATGTGAGTGTGAATGGTTGTCTGTGTCTATGTGTCAGCCCTGTGATGACCTGGCGACTTGTCCAGGGTGTACCCCGCCTTTCGCCCGTAGTCAGCTGGGATAGGCTCCAGCTTGCCTGCGACCCTGTAGAAGGATAAAGCGGCTAGAGATAATGAGATGAGATGAGCCTTATTCATTTACATAGATTTTTAAAAAATGCGATTAGTCGCGATTAACTATATGAAATTCTGAGATTAATCGCGATTAAATTTTTTAATCATTTGACAGCCCTACTAATAACCCATACAGTTCGTTCAGTGTCCGTGACATAAACACGGTGCCTTGGTCAGTCAGAATCTCTTTCGGGATTCCAACTCGGGAGATGATGCGGAAGAGTGCCTCCACAATACTGCATGCTGAGATATTGCGAAGAGGCACTGCATCTGGGTATCGCGTTGCATAGTCCACCAGAACTAATATAAAGCGGTACCCTCATGCTGACCGATCTAATGGCCCGATGAGATCCATCCCAATTCTTTCAAACAGGGTCTTGATTAATGGTAGAGGGCGCAAAGGTGCTTTTGGAATGGCCGCTGAATTTACTAACTGGCATTCGCGGCACGCCGTACACCACCTACGGACATCGCCGTGAATCCCTGGCCAATAGAATTGGGCCATTATTTGGGCTAGTGTCTTATCCTGCCCTAAGTGTCCAGCCATGGGATTAAACTGAGCCACCTGGAATACCAATTCCCGGCGGCTTTTTGGAATCAAAAGCTGTGTGATTTGCTCTTTCATCTGAGTGTCCTGCGTCACTTGGTATAATCTATCTTTCATAATAGAAAAGTAGGGGAAGGATGGGGTGGCATTTGGCTGGAGCATTTGACCATTGATTACTCTCACTTGGTCAAATGCATGCCGCAGAGTCTCGTCTCGCGACTGCTCTAACGGGAAATCCGCCAAGGATTCCCCCGAGAGAGGGAGGAGGAGCCTGCTGCTCCTCACTCTGACGCGGAGATGACGTAGACGGCTCTGTGACAGCTGCTCCCGCCAAAGCGACACCGGGACCTCTCCCTGCTAAACTATGGCAGGACCCACTCTTCACTAAATGACTCATCAACTCCCCGAATCCCGGCCAATCAGTCCCCAAAATTATCGAGTGGGTGAGGCGAGGATTAACCGCCGCCTTTACTCTAAATTTTTCCCCTCGGAAAAAAATGTGGACCGACACTAAAGGGTAGCTGTGAACATCCCCGTGCACACACAACACCTTCACCCCCTGTGCTCCTCCCAATGCCTCGTCTTACACCAGGCTTTGGTGAATTGAGGTCTGATTACAACCAGAATCCACCAACGCCTGATATGTATCCCCTTGGATACTCACCGGTATGCGATATGCTCCGGCCCGATCGAGGGCAGCTCCTGGCGCGTCAGGGATCCGAACCACCGTGCCCACTTCCATTGCCAAACACTGCTGTTGGAGGTGGCCCGGCTCCCCGCAGCACCAGCAAACCGGCCCAGGCTTCCTCTCTGCACCGGCGCCCTGGGGCTCACTCACCTGAGGGGGGGAAGAGACAGACACAGAAGGGAAAAACAGGAGGGCACCGCGGGTGCGACGAGCCGGCACGGGTGGGGCCGGCCCCTGCCTCCGCGGTGGGGGAACGGGGCGAGGACGAGACACAGGAGGAGAGAGGGGGAGAGACAGAGAGAAGAGGATGTCCGCTGTCCTGCCGTCGGAACAGCTGCCAAATGGTCCTCCGCCAACTCGATGGCCTGATCCAGCAATGCCGGGCGGTGGCACTGGACCCACTCCGCGGTTTCCTCTGGCAGGCGGCCCATGAACTGCTCCAGCACCACCTGATCGAGGATTCCCTCGGCATCGCGGTTGTCGGCCCTCAACCACCGCCAGCAGGTGTTCCGGAGCTGCTGGCCAAACGCGAACGGCCGGCCGACTTCCTCCAGATGTAGAGTGCGGAAGTGCTGTTGCTGTTGTTCGGGGTTGCGCCCCACCCGCTGGAGGACGGCCCAGCGAAGGTCCGCGTAGGCCAGCCGGCGGTCGGCGGGGAGCTGTAGCGCGGCCAGCTATGCCTCGCCCGTTAGCAGGGGGAGGAGGCGCGCGGCACGCTGTTCCACCGGCCAGCCCAAGGCCTCTGCTGCCTGCTCGAAGAGCGTGAGGAAGGCCTCAGGGTCGTCCTGCAGGCCCATCTTAGTTAGGGTGAGGGAAGAAGGGCCCGCGGCTGTGGAGATGGTGGACCCTGCCGACGCAAGGAGGTGCCGGAACGCCTGTCGATCTTCCTGCTGCGCCAGCACCAGGGCCTCGAACCGGCGCTCTTGCTCCTTCCGGAGGGTGACTAGCGCCTGGTGCTGGCTCTGCTGGGCCGTGGCGAGGGCGTGGACCAGGTCTGCGAAGGGGGAGGACTCTATGGGGCTGTTCTTTTCCTGTGCTCCGTCCCGGGTTTCAGCACCACTGTAGCAGTTCGTAGGAGGGGGAGGAGCACAGAAAGATGGCAGGCCAGAATAAAGTTCCATAACTCAATTTATTTGTTCTTTTCAGACACAAATACTCTCCCAGTCTCACACACACAAGTTGGCTGCCTCTGCTCTCTCTCTCTTTATATAGGGCGTGGTCACTGGGAAGACACACAAACACAGTTTAATTGACATCAGGTGTAGTGATTCTGCCACTTCCCTTCCCTGACTCCGCCCTCCGGTCACAGACCGGCGCTTGACCACGCCCCCGCTGCCACAAACATCCATCATTACTTTAAGACATGAAGTGAGTTAATTAATAAAAATAAAGAAAAACATTGAATTAGAAGGTGTGTTCTTCTTTTTCTTCTTCTTCTTCTTCTTATTGGCTCATCCAGCCGACAGGCAATGAGCTTATGCCATCATGTGTTGTCCATTGTCTGTCCAGCATCATCCACATTTCACCAAAATCGCTTCTTCTCCCTTAATTCTTCACTGATTTTTATTCTTTTTGGCAGGAAGGTAGGTCTACATGGGGTGCATATTGCTTCTACCCAAATTTGCATAATGGCAATTGATAATGAAGATATGGAGTAATTAAACCCCAACAAGCAGTTTCCACACAAATCACTTCTTCCTCCTCAACTCTTCACCAATTTTGATTTTTTTCTGGCATGAAGATAGGGGTACCTCGGGTGCATATAACTTCTACCCAGATTTGCTTAATTACAATCATTAAAGAAGTTATGGAGTAATTAAAAGCCTTAATGAGCACTTCAACAAAAATTGCTTCTTTTCGGTCAATTCCTTGCCATTTTGGATTCTTTCTGGCAAACAGGTTGGTATTCCTAGGGTGGATATAGCTTCTACAGTATATATATAGCTTATATATAGTGTATATAGCTTGCAACATTTATTGTGCAAGGTGGCCCACTTTAGAGCTTTCCTTCAGAACTAGATGAGGCCGGAGTGAGCTATGCCATCATTGACGGTATCATTAACTAATTTTCAATACATAGTTTAGTTGATTCAGAACATTTTGTGCACTTTTTTTTTCTTACAACATTTTCCATCACATTTCTAGATGGCCTTACAATTTTTTTATCATAACATTAACATTAAGCTTTTTCTTGTCTAACTAAGAATGTTCTACATCTTTACAAAGTTTTCCTTTGATTTAGGTAAGACCAGACATCCAGGAATGTAACAATTTCCTTTCCAGTAAAATATATTAAGCTAAAATCTAACCAAATGTTCGAAAGTGAATAAGTAAATGTAGGCTATTTGCCTCTATGAATTAAGATATGCATCACTGAACAACAGAAATAATCTCACCCACATGAAGACCAACAATCTATTAAAGAGAATTTATAACTCCTCTTCTGTCAGACATGTAATTTTGCTGCATTGAGACCAGAGAGAGGTGGGACTTGGGATCTGCATGAGGTTGAATGGGCGTATGAGTCGGTGGTTGTTTCTGACGCAGTCTGGCTGGTTTGAGGAATCACTAAAGCTTCGAGCGTGAGAACGATGCAAAGATTGAATGACAAATCACAGGCATGTGATTATTTATGATCAGTGACGAGACAAGTGGTGCAACCTGAAGTTGCCCCTGCAACACTAATCACACACAGATATAAATATAAATATGGAGGTGGAAGAAGCTGGGGCTTAATAGGGAAGATGATGTTCCTAGCGTTGGGAGGATTAAATCCAATTTAGAGCACACAGAATAAATCTGGACACAAATAAGCAGGGTGAGCATTAATCTAACACCGATGTTTTATTGTACCAAAAATGGAGTTTCATCTGCAATGGGTTATTTTAAGGTAATGATGAGTAACCTCAAGCCCTCAAGCTGATCCTGGTAAAAACAAGATGATATGAATGGTTTCATGATTTACTGTTTGTAATATCTGTATGACGTAATGCAAGGTTCTCAAACATATTGCAGCCATGAAAACCTTTCAAGGAAAAAATAACCACTGAATGACCACGTATTAAATACTAGCCAAATAGTATATGTGTTATTTATTCATTGGAACCATGGTGGATTTTTATTTCAGAATTTTCTACCCACAAAACTCAACCTTTACATTATTTTAAAAAGATTGAATAATTTTGTTTGGATTTATTTATTTATTTATTGTATCTCTTATCAAACATTATGAGCACCTTTCTCAATTGTTTTACAACTTCAGTTCCAAAAAAGTTAGGACACTGTGTAAACTGTAAACAAAAACAGAATGCGATGATTTGCAAATCATGGAAAACCAATATCTCATCTCATCTCATCATCTCTAGCTGCTTTATCCTTCTACAGGGTCACAGGCAAGCTGGAGCCTATCCCAGCTGACTACGGGCGAGAGGCGGGGTACACCCTGGACAAGTCACCAGGTCATCACAGGGCTGACACATAGACACAGACAACCATTCACACTCACATTCACACCTACGGTCAATTTAGAGTCACCAGTTAACCTAACCTGCATGTCTTTGGACTGTGGGGGAAACCGGAGCACCCGGAGGAAACCCACGCGGACACGGGGAGAACATGCAAACTCCACACAGAAAGGCCCTCGCCGGCCCCGGGGCTCGAACCCAGGACCTTCTTGCTGTGAGGCGACAGCGCTAACCACTACACCACCGTGCCGCCCGGAAAACCAATATTTCATTGAAAATATTACAAAGACAACATATCAAATGTTGAAATTGAGATTTTTTTTTTTGAAAAAAAGAAATGCTCATTTTGAATTTGCTGTCAGCAACACATTTCAAAAAAGTTAGGACAGGGGCATGTTTACCACTGTTTACCATCACCTCTACTTTTAACAACACTCTGTAAACATTTGGGAACTGAGGAGACCAATTGCTGTAGTTTTGAAAGAGAAATGTTGTCCCTTTCTTGTCTGATATACAATTTCAGTTGCTCAACAGTTCAGGGTCTACTTTGTCATATTTTGCACTTCATAATGCAGCAAATGTTTTAAATGGGAGACAGGTCTGGACTGCAGCAGGCCAGTTTAGCATCCAGACTCTTTTACTACAGAGTCATGCAGTTTTAACATGTGCAGAAAGCAGTTTGGCATTGTCCTGCTGAAAGAAGGAAGGCCTTCCCTGAAAAAAAATATATATATAGTTTGTCTGAATGGCAGCATATTGCTCTGAAACGTGTATATATCATTCAGCATTAATGATGCCTTCCCAGATGGACAAGCTACCCATGTCATGTGCACTAATGCCCCCTCATACCATCACAGCACAGGCTTTTGAACTGTGCACTGATAACAAGCCAGATGGTCCCTCTCCTCTTTAGCCTGGAGGATGTGGTGTCCATGATTTCTAAAAAGAATTTCTACTTTTGATTTCTCAGACCTTGGGACAATTTTCCACTTTGCCTCAGTCCATTGTAAAAGAGCTCGGGCCCAGAGAAGGTGGCAATGTTTCTGGATATTGTTTATATCTGGTTTTAACTTGCATTTGTGGATGCAGTAATGAACTGTTTTCACACAGTGCGTTTACATGCACATAGAGAAAATCGAATTTCTGCCGTTGCTCAACTGAAATCGAAGTTCAAAATGCCATGTATACACCTTAATTCAGCTGAAATTGAACCGAATTTGATTTCTCAGAATCGAGCTACACGACCTAGCTTATGCGATTTCTGCCGAGCTACTTACTTCAGCACTGCCCCTTCCGGAAGTGACGAGTGACGAGACCACAAGCGGGAAACACAACAGCCTCGGTCGGCATGACAACGGCATGAATCTTTTCTTTTTGTGGCATTGTTTGCACTGTTAAAATTTAGCTCACTTACTGTATCACCAAATACATCTGTACAGCTGTTACATAGCTGTGAATTGTGTACATAAACAAGTCACTCTATTTGTTTGTGTGTGTGTGTGTGTGTGTGTGTGTATAGATGTCCAACATCTGAAGAATGTCAATAAAAACAAAACAATTGAACTTTTTGTGTGTTTATTAAGACATAAGTTAAATTGTAAGCAAAAAATGGCCTTTAGAAAAATATTTTTTGTAAGCAAAAAAAAAATTTTTTGTAAGCAAAAAATGGACTTTAGAAAAATATACAATTGTGCAAAATAAGTTGTCTTACAAAACAGTGATCTGCGCAGAACAGTTTGTAGCCATACAGTCTGTTAGAGCAAGCCTTACAGCTTGAGCACGGAACTTGTGAACACAGAACAACTTTGTTTATACTCTTGAATAGCTCTTCTTCATGACGACAACCGGAAGTATACCAACACGATGGGGCGTGTAATGCCACCTGTGGCTCGGGTGCACAATGCACCTCACACAATAGCTAGATTTCATTGTGTGCATGTACGATTGGATTTCTCTGGCACCCTGCTGGGACCTTCAGCTCGATTACCGACAGCAGCTCGATTTGGATGTGCATGTAAACGTAGTCACAGACAATAGTTTTCTGAAGTGTTCCTGAGCCCATACAGTGATTTCCACTTCAGACACGTGTCTGCTTTTAATGCAGTGTCACCTGAGGGCCTGAAGATCACAGGTATCCAATGTCAGTTTTCAGCCTTGTCTCTTGCATACAGAGATTTCTCCAGATTCTCTGAATCTTTTAATGATATTATGTAACATAGATTATGTGATCCTCAAATTCTTTGCAATTTTACACTGAGGAACATTATTCTTAAATTGTTACACTGTTTGCCCATACAGTCTTTCACAGAGCAGTGAACTCCTCCCCATCTTTACTTCTGAGAGACTCCGCCTCTCTGGGATGCTCTTTTTATACCCAATCATGTTACTGACCTGTTGCCGATTAACCAATTTGTTTTTTTCCCACATTACACAGCTTTTCCAATATTTTGTTGCCCCGTCCCAACTTTTCTGAAATGTGTTGTTGACATCAAATTCAAAATTTCTGTTTCAACATTTGATATGTTGTCTTTGTACTATTTTCAATTAAAATTACAGGGTTTCCATAGTTTGCAAATCTACACATTCTGTTTTTATTTATGTTTTACACCGTGTCCCAATTTTTTTGGAATTGGGGTTGTAATAGTGGCACTCCCAGCGGAGCACCATACCTAAGAAAAAATGGTAAACCCATCGAGTCGATTTTTTGTGGTTTGTCTGTGTACGTGTACCACCAGTCATACACACCGCCTAGTGGTCAGTGTTAGTAATTACCAGTCATACACACCGCCTAGTGGTCAGTGTTAGTAATTACCAGTCATAGCGGAGCTTCGGCCCGCGCGAGTGGAGCACCATACCTAAGAAAAAATGGTAAACCCATCGAGTCGATTATTTGTGGTTTGTCCATGTACCACCACAAGAAGCCCAGTTTTGCTTTCAAAAAGTTTACAAACGAAAAGGATCGAGAATAGTCGTTCTGTGTTGGTCCAAGTTAAGACCAGGGAATTCAAAGCTAGCAAATCATTGCAAAGTGTCTGCAAAAAACAACCAACGTTGTCAGCATTTGTAAATTTCAAACGGCCGGGAGCAAGTGGCCAGTTAGTTGACTCGATGGGTTTGCCATTTTTTCTTAGGTATGGTGCTCCACTCGCGCAGGCCGAAATAAATAATAACTTCCAGTTTAATAGTAGGGGAGAGCGGGGTAAGATGAGCCAGGGGGTAAGATGAGCCACCCCCTGTTTCTAAGAAACAGTAAACAAATGTGACCATGTGACCACATTCAAAGGGGGGCGGGACCATTTACTTACACTTGTGGAGAGGAGCACCACATGTCAAACTAGGTGAGGGACATATTTATAAAAATGTGTTTTTGTGCTTTCTAAGTCAATTCCATGTTTGTCCACAGTGAAGGTGATTTAGAGAAGACAAAAGTAGAATAATATTTAGACACATTAGGGTTAAGTTAGTGGCTTTCTAAGCTATGATATGAATGCTAATAAAAATAATTTTGATTAGCCTAATCCCCTTTATTAGCATTTTTCTACAAAATGGTGGCCATGGGGTAAGATGAGCCATTAGATGTGGGGCAAGTTGAGCCACTGGCTCAACTTACCCCATTGGTGGCTGAGCTTACCCAATATGGATGACACTTAAGTTTTCACATTTACTGGTCATATATGACAACAACAACAAATAAACAAACAAATAAATAACATGTTAATATAAATAATATGTTTAAAACGTTTTTAATAAATAAAATAATGCCCTCTGTTATTACAGATGTGCATGATGCCACACTCATACAAAAGAAAAACAGACAGGGCCGCACAGTCCCGTTCAGTTTTGGAGAGAGCCGCAGAGGAAGTCAGGAAAGGCAGGCCTATTCGGGCTGTGGCGAGGGATATGCATTTGGACAGGATGACTCTGACTAGGTTCACTGAAAAGATAAAGAATGGAGAGGTAGAGACAGGTTATACCAAGTTGGTGAAAGTGCATTTCTTCATTGGCCAGATAATCAAATTGGATGTCTTCGAAATAGAGGCAAGATTTCTCAAAAGAAGCCGGTCATGCCATGGCTCTGCAAGAAAGCCAACCTTTGTCTTCAAAGAGAAAGATGAGGCTGTCCTGTCAAGACAGGATATTGTGAAAAAATTGCCCCGCCCCTTTACTGTTGGGGGGACAGCACGGAGGGAGAGGCAAATGGTGTTCCCTTGCAATTTGAACGCTTGGAACAATGAATAATGATGAAATGATTGATGGAATGATTGCTGCATGTTTTAGCAATGTTTTAACCTACTGAAAGAAATAAGATTTTTTGGCACTGCTCTACTGTTTTAGTAATTTCTATAATATAGTATATCTCTCATTCCCTCTCTAACCATCCCTCTTTCTATCTATCTACGCATATCTCTCTCTCTATCCATCTATCTATCCCTCCCTCTCCCATCTCGTTCTATCACCTCTCTCTTCATCTCTCCTTCTCTATGCAACGGCCCTATCCCCCACTTGATTGACTTGACTTGATTCATTGATTGCATTTCTAATAATAAAAGTTGTTTACTTTGTTAACCTAACATGTTTTGTGTTGGCTCAGTTTACCCCACACAGTGGCTCATCTTACCCCGTGCATGGGGTAAGTTGAGCCACTTGACATTTTTTTTTCAAGAGGTAATATCACTCTAACCATAAGAGCTTATCAATTGTTTTTTGCTCAGATAGTAACAGTACACTTTGAAATTTGGTATGGTGTGTAGACTGGAAGCAAAAATGGCTTTAACATGTAGTTATGATGAAAAATGTAAAAAGTGGTTCATCTTACCCCGCTCTCCCCTATATGGAATTATACATCTGGAAATGATGGCAGAGGAGAACAAAGGAAAAAGAAAATGAATTTTAACAGAAGAAGAAAAGCTTAGAAGACGGGAAAGTGAAAGAGAGATGGAGAAATTTAAGTGAGGAAAAGAGACAAGCAGAGAGAGAAAGAAAACAAGATATCAGATGAAGATTTCAGCATACCGAGGAAGAGGACACAGATGAACCCAAAAGTGAAAGAACTTTGGAACATAAAAACAATTTTAATGGAGTTTCAGGTAAGCAGTTTCTTGTCATCAAAATTTTCCATCATATTAAAGTTAACTCAAACCTTCTTCAGTTACTGCACACATTGAAAATGTTGGGCGAAACTACAGTTCCCTCAAGAGGACCGAAAGGTCGATGCCATGAAAACTGCGTAAAAAGATTTCAAGCAGGTTAATAACCTGAAAAGTATAATTAACATGAAATATTTTAATTTTATTTTCCATAAACTTAGTTACTTCTAGCTTATTGCATTGATAGAAATCAATTCAGACCTTTTCTTTAAAATTGTTGTTGGTTTTTTTTTTTATGTTTTCATAGTCTTTTGTGAACCAGGATAATACAAGTAATGAATTTTAAACAGTCAGCCAGTATGTTAGACAAAATTCTTATTCTTAGTATCAATTTTATTGAATTTGACAACCAAATGCTTCATATGAAGTTTCCATGACAACAACCAAACAGCGTGTGAAAAACCGCAGACCGCCAGTAATGCAAGTTGGGATTCTAAAGATAGTGGATGAACTGAAGAGTCCATTTTTTGGACTGACTAGAAAAAAGTGAGAATTATTTATATTACGTGAAAGCTTCGTCGCTAGAGGTTAAAAATGATGTCTGGCGTATAGCTCGGTTTTTCCTGATCGCGTGTTTAGGAAATTGCCAAAATGCTCTAGAACAGGGGTTCTCAACCTTTTGCAACCTGGGCCCCACCAAAGCTGGTTCATTGCAGTTGGGGGCCCCTCTTCTCGCCCCGCCCCATCCCCCCCCCCCCCCAAACACACTCACCCGCAGTGATGCCACCTGACCTACAGCACCTTATATCGACCGATAGATAGATAGATAGATAGATAGATAGATAGATAGATAGATAGATAGATAGATAGATAGCCCTGGGCTAGATTATTATTATTATTATTATTATTATTATTATTATCATCATTATTATTATTATTAGTAGTAGTAGTAGTAGTAGTAGCAGCAGTAGTAGCATTATCCATAGTAGACTAGCAGTAAGAAAACAACAAAAACAACAAATTATTTGGGTAGAGCTGAAATGGGGAAAGCTAAAATACAGTGTGGGGTAGTAGTCTTTAAAAAGACTGTTTGGGTTTTGCGCTGTATCGATGGATTGATGATAGTAGACTAGCGAGAGTCGGCACGAGTTAACTCGGCAAGAAACCAGACTAGTGTGTGTGTGGCAAGCACTCACACGGTGGCCACGGTATGCAGACTCACTCACGTGACGTTGCGTCATGTTCGCGTCACGGGCTTAAAATAACCTACACACAAGATTTTATGATAGATTGATGATAGATTTTATAATAGTATTGATTTGTATGTAATAGTCCAATGTCCTGCATTTTGACATGGGTAAATGTGTTGCATCTGCTTAGCTACTATAGCCTGTTAGCCCCAGATTTTTTTTTTTCCTCTATACATGAAGCCTACTCGCGACCCCCCTGGAGTACCTCTGCGCCCCACCAGGGGGGCGCGCCCCCCCGGTTGAGAACCACTGCTCTAGAAAATCCATACACACTGCCTCGTGGTCAGTGTTAGTAATTACCAGTCATACACACGGTCTCGTGGTCAGTGTTAGTAATTACCAGTCATACACACCGCCTTGTGGCCAGTGGTAGTAATTACCAGTCATACACACCACCTAGGGCGGCACGGTGGTGTAGTGGTTAGCGCTGTCGCCTCACAGCAAGAAGGTCCGGGTTCGAACCCTGTGGCTGGTGAGGGCCTTTCTGTGTGGAGTTTGCATGTTCTCCCCGTGTCCGCGTGGGTTTCCTCCGGGTGCTCCGGTTTCCCCCACAGTCCAAAGACATGCAGGTTAGGTTAACTGGTGACTCTAAATTGACTGTAGGTGTCAATGTGAGTGTGAATGGTTGTCTGTGTCTATGTGTCAGCACTGTGATGACCTGGCGACTTGTCCAGGGTGTACCCCGCCTTTCGCCCGTAGTCAGCTGGGATAGGCTCCAGCTTGCCTGCGACCCTGTAGAAGGATAAAGCGGCTAGAGATAATGAGATGAGATGAGATGAGACACACCGCCTCCTGGCCAGTGTTAGTAATTACCAGTCATACACACCGCCTAGTGGCCAGTGCTAGCCAGTAAAGAAATAAAACAAAAGAGACTGGCTATGATATAAGAAAATTCTACAACCCAGAAACAGATGGGCGCTCCACTTTTAGGCAGTGCCTAAATCTATATATTAAAATTGCACATGGTATTAAGTTGACTTTTTGGTCTCCATTTAAGATAATGAACTTTGAGCTCATGAACCCCACTGACCTACACCATAGAATTAACTGTTATGAAAAGCTACAAATGTTTAATATCAAGGTGACATCTGGGGTTAGTGCTTATAGCTTCTTTCACAACTTGGCATGTTCTATAATGTCCAATCACAACATTATCAAGAGCTGCTTGGTCAAAATCCTATTTTTGCATGAGATGGGGTTAGAATGATCATAATTTTACAGAAATTAAAAAAAAAATATTGTGCCTTTGTCACATTAAAGGTCACTTTACAAATAAATGTCAAGGCCCAAATACAAAAAGGTCACAAGAATATTTCTATAGCCTTGAACACAGCGGCAAGTTTTTGTAGTCCTGGAGATGCATGAAGAAACACACAAAGTGAATACAGGTGGCAATGAGGTGGCCTGGACCAAGGAGAACACTGACACTAATCAATGCAAACAGAGAGCTATTGAACCAGAGCAGAGCAAACCTAACGTTCTCACCATCAACAACAGCAGTGCTTTGTGAAAAACTGAAGCTCTAAAACATGAAGCAGTGGGGCAAGGTGAGACAGGGTGGGTCAAGATGAGATGGGATGGGGCAAGGTAAGATAGGGTAGAGTGGAGTGTGGAAATTTGAGACAAGGTGTGGCAAGGTGAGACATGATGGGGCAGGGTTTGGCTAGGTGAGGTAAAATGGCCCTTACAGAAAAACCACATGAACTTCACATGTGATTTCTCACATGTGAAATATGTGGAACATGTGTTTTGCACATGGGAAACACGTGGTTTTGGCCCAATTTTATGTGAATCACATGTGGGAATGTTTTACACATGTGGTAACGTTTTACACATGTGCTCTACATGGTAACACGTTACAAAATCTGATACCATGTATTCCACATGTGGTAACATGTGATCACATGTGAAATACATGGGAAATTAATGTGTTTTTTCTGTAAGGGGGGGCAAAGTGAAACAGAATAGAGCAATGTGAGATAAGGTGGGGGGCAGCACGGTGGTGTAGTGGTTAGCGCTGTCGCCTCACAGCAAGAAGGTCCTGGGTTCGAGCCCCGGGGCCGGCGAGGGCCCTTCTGTGTGGAGTTTGCATGTTCTCCCCGTGTCAGCGTGGGTTTCCTCCGGGTGCTCCGGTTTCCCCCACAGTCCAAAGACATGCAGGTTAGGTTAACTGGTGACTCTAAATTGACCGTAGGTGTGAATGGTTGTCTGTGTCTATGTGTCAGCCCTGTGATGACCTGGCGACTTGTCCAGGGTGTACCCCGCCTTTCGCCCGTAGTCAGCTGGGATAGGCTCCAGCTTGCCTGCGACCCTGTAGAAGGATAAAGCGGCTAGAGATAATGAGATGAGATGAGATAAGGTGGGGCAGGATGTGGGTAGTTGAGACAAGATGGGCAAAGTGATACAGGGTGGAGAAGGGTGGAGCAAAGTGAGAGGGTGGGGCACTATCTAAATAGTAACTGACACTCAAAAAAAACCCTTGCAACCTCCATCTGGTAAACGACACATGTTGGGGCTGTTTGGACTGCACAGAACTTATTCCACCACATCATGAGCAGGTTTTGATCTCTGAGAAGGAGTTTAGAAGCATTTAGACTGAGATTAATTTACACAGAACCATGGTTACATACTACAAGGCATGTGCAAAGTCACATTCATATCAAGAAATAGGTGATATCCTGTCATAGGCCATGGTCAAATTGATCATTAGGCTGCTATAGAGCTACCATGATGCTTATGCATTAATGACTTTTACCTTCAAATTTTTTTAACCTCTACTACAACATTACAGATGTTCTTATCCAGAGCAACATACAACATACCCAGAGCAGCATGGGGTTAGGTGCCTTGTTCAAGTGCCCTTCAGCCATTCCTGCTGGTCCAGGGAATTGAACCAGCAACTTTTTGGTCTCAAAGATGCTTCTCTCAACATTAAGCCATGACTTCCTCACTACTGCATGGCTTCCTCCTTATGACTACAAAACACTCACTCTCTCTGTCACAGGAAAGATCTGCTCTGCCCAACCACTTGCTCTCTCTTCTGTGTATCAATCACAGACACTCTTGGTGCTAATTAACTGTGGGGCCTTCAACACTATCTGATCTACTAATCCGCAAAGCAAATAGATAAGATGAAAGGGCGCATGAGAAGGAAAGATAAAGGGTAAAAGGTTCTCTCAGGTCCTTATTCAAACACATGCAGCATTCTGACAGTAATGAACACCATGTTACGAATACATTAAACATGGTAGAGCTGTCTGTCTCCCCTACTCTTTCACTGTCACATAAAAGGGAGTGATCAGAAGAAAGAACGGGTCCATATCAGATTTACCCGGAGAACTAAGGCCAGTGTGGGCACCACACACTGTAGGTTTGCCATTTCACCTACTCATAATATAATAGAGCAAATAGACAGACAGGTGATGTCTGTTGTGTGTGTGCATGTGTGGGTTTGTATCATCTCTGCTTCTCAGACATTGTCTCACCAGAGATGTTTACCATATGAAAACACATCCTCATTCACCTCTACACCTAATGACAGTAGGTTTTAATGAGACCTAAAGCACCAGGTTTTGGATCATGCCCTGGTATACTCAACACCCACTGGGCCTATCCACTTTAAAAACACACAATAAAAGTTGTCTTGTTTTTTAATGAGTTGGAGAATCTTTATATTGATGTTTTAATTCACAAGGAAATGTATACTTTACAAAATAATAAAACCACCCACTAAAACTATAGTCTGACTACTGTGGCACAGTGGTGTAGTAGTTAGCACTGTTGCCTCACAGCAATAAGGTTCTGGGTTTGAGCCCAGTGGCCGACGGGGGCGTGTCTGTGTGGAGTTTGCATGTTCTCCCCATGTCTATGTGGGTTTCCTCTGGGTGCTCCAGTTTCCCCCAAAGACATGTGGTTACATTAATGTGGGGTGGCCTTAGGCTGAGGTGCCCTTGAGCAAGACACCTAACCCCCAACTGCTCCCTGGGTGCTCTTAGCATGGCTGCCCACTGCTCTGGGCATGTGTGTTCACTGCTTCAGATAGGTAAAATGCAGAGAGGAATTCCATAAGTATATGTGTGATGAATAAAGTTTTTGTGATTCAATCCAATTTTGAGCTCACAATACTCCAAATATTTTATTTGTGTGAGTACATGTGGACTTTCAAATTTGAGACTTGAGCCTTCATGAGTCAAATGTCAATTATATTATGTAACTAACTGGCAGAAATAACACAAGAAAAGCTTTCATGCTATAACCTGGAATTAGTGTTAATTCAGGAGAAGCTCTGTTGATCAAACACATACCATTGCACCATCAAGTAATCTAGCTGATTATGGAGAACCTTAAACTTAGCTTTTTAGAGTTGTGAACCTGTAGTGGAGGTGTGAACTGTGTGTGTGCTTTCACCTATCACCCAGCTGTCGAGGAGATTGTAAGGCAAATGCATGTGAATCAAACTGAGAGAATAAATGGTGCAACAGGAAATCATCTGGAGATCATGAGTTCAATTCCAGACAAAAGCATATCCATGGCTAGGAGAAAAGAGAGCAAAATTGGCCATGCATATGCTCTGTCAATCATAATAACACGGAGGTGTTCGAGCTAGGCTAGCGGCTAGCCCTCACCGGCCGGCTATCCCTACCATCACTCTGGCCAATGTATGCTCACTGGACAACAAGCTGGATTATGTCCGCCTGCTCCGCTCATCTTTTAAGTCTGTGAGTGAGTGCTGTGTCCTTGTGTTTGTGGAAACATGGCTTAATGACAGCATCCCAGTCTGTGCCATTCAGCTAGCCCGGCTAACATGCTACCGGTCAGACAGAGCGCTAGTCGAGGGGGGGGAAGACTCACGGCGGAGGACTCTGTGTTTATATCAGTGATGCCTGGTGCCATGATGCTGTTGTGGTCTGCAACCCTTAGCAAAAAGAAGTTTATTCAAGTGTACTATGAGTATACTTATTTTTTACTAAAACTGCAGAAGTATACTTGAAGTTGACTTTTTATAAACTATATTTTATATACTTAAGAATAGTATAGTGAAATATACTTGGCTTATACTGAAAAGTATAAATAAAAGTCTAAGACTAAGTACATTAATACTAAGACTTATACTTTAATACTAAAACGTATACTTTAGTATACTTTTCACGTTTTTCTGCCACAAAGTACTAATACTTAGTATATCTTGCTCCAAGTGCATAATAAGGTCAAGTCATTGACTCATGGTTAACATTTAATTTATATATTAATATAATATAATGATGGAGTTTAAAACTTTACAGTATATAGTATGTGTGCTCAATTGCATTATCTTTATGTACCTTAAAATCATACACAAAAACAGAAAAACTTTTGACTTGACTTTATTGATCAATTTCTCCAGTAAGGAAGGACTTGATTTCATAGGTCTTTATTTTTGAAATGTTTGAAAATATATCAAACTTGTTTTCAACATTCTGTCTTGTGATTTTGTAAATGCATCACACTCTTGTGTACATACAGTATGAGTAAACTTTAAGAATACATTAAGGAGTATATTTCCAGTATATAAATAGTAAGCTACAAGTAATATGCCAAGCAAACTTAAAGTATAACAAGTAAACTAGTGAAATAACCAACGTTTATAACAGTATACTTAAAGTATACAATAATAAACTAAAAATAGGGACTTGAAGTATGTAACTAAGGGGTGTTGTGGCTCAGTCAACTAAAGCGCCATACCATAAATCTGGGGACCTGGGTTCGATTCCAACCCAAGGTAATTTCCTGACCCCTCTCCTGCTCATTTCCTGTCTCTACACTGTCCTATCCATTAAAGGTGAAAAAAGCCCAAAGAAGTATATCGATAAGTGTACTTGTGGTATACTTTAAGCATGCAAGAGGGATATACCAAGTACATTGATAGTATATAGATGAGTGTACTTGTTGTATACTTTAAAGTGTACTTTTGCAGACTTAAAATGAACTTTAAAGTATACTTTTATAAACTTGAAATGTTCCAATTTAGTCCGAAAAAGTATTAAATTTGTATACTTTCTAGTACACTAAAAGTACATGGTCTGTAGTATACTTGCTGTACTTATACTGAAGCATACTTAATAAAATGAACTTTAAGTATACTACTTTTTGCTAAGGGAAACACTGCTCACCACTGGTGGAGTTTATGATTATTAAGTGCCGGCCATTCTATCTGCCGAGGGAATTTACAGCCATATTGCTGGTAGCAATATACATCTCTCCCGGCTCCAATAACAACAGGAGTGAAGCACTGAATGAACTCTATCAGCACATCAGTGAGCAGCAGACAGCCCACCCAGATGCTTTCCTTATCCTGGCTGGAGATTTCAATCATGCAAACCCCAAAAGCGTGTTTCCAAAACTCTATGGACATATCAACTTTCCTACACGTGGAAACAATACTCTGGACAATGTTTACACCATGCATAAAGATGCCTACAAAGCCCTACTCCTCCCCCACCTTGGGGCCTCAGATCACTCCACTGTTATGCTAATGCCAGCATACAGACCGCTGGTTAAAGTCACCAAACCAGCTAAAAAGCAGATACGTGTGTGGCCAGAGGGGTCCTCAGAGGCACTCCAGGACTGTTTTTCCACCACTGACTGGAGCATGTTCAGACAGACGGCCACCTACTACAACAACATCACAGATCTCCAGGAGTACACAGAGACCGTCACTGCCTACATGAGGAAGTGCATGGACGACGTTACGGTCACCAGAACCATCTCCATTCAGGCCAATCAGAAGCCATGGCTGACAGGGGAAGTCTATAGGCTCCTGTGGGCTCGGAACGCCGCCTTCAGAGCTGGGGACGAGGTGGGCCTGAGGACAGCTAGGGCCAATCTGTCACGTGGCATCAGGGTGGCCAAGAGACAGTATTCCAGGCACATTGCTGACCATTTCAATGACAGCAGAGACACCAGGAACCTGTGGCGGGGGATTCAGACCATCACAGACTACAAGCCCTCGCCACAGACCTGTGACAACTCCACGTCTCTGCTGAATCAGTTGAACGACTTCTTTGCTCGTTTTGAAGCAGACAACAGCACCACAGCACAGAAGACCCCACCACTTTCCGGTGACCAGGTGTTGACACTGTCCCCAGACAGCATGAGGAGAGCTCTCAGGATGACAAATGCACGAAAAGCCCCGGGTCCTGATAACATTCCTGGTCGTGTCCTGAGAGACTGTGCCGAGGAGCTCACAGATGTCTTTACAGACATCTTCAACATCTCGCTGAGCCAGGCTGTTGTCCCCACATGCCTCAAAACCACCACCATCATCCCGGTCCCAAAGAAGCCATCTCCCTCCTGCTTCAATGACTACCGCCCTGTCGCACTCACTCCCATCCTCATGAAGTGCTTTGAGCGGCTAGTCATGAGGCATATCAAGTCCGCCCTCCCCCCCGCCCTGGATCCTTTCCAGTTTGCATATCAGTCCAACCGTTCGACCGATGACGCCATCTCCACTGTCCTCCACTCAGCCCTCACCCACCTGGAGATAAAAGACTCGTATGTCAGAATGCTGTCCATAGACTTTAGCTCAGCATTCAACACAATCATTCCTCGGCAGCTCATTCACAAACTGGACCAGCTGGGACTCAACACCTCCCTGTGCAACTGGCTGCTGGACTTCCTGACAGGGAGACCACAGACTGTACGGGTCGGCAGCAACTCCTCCAGCACCATCACACTGAACACGGGGGCCCCCCAAGGATGTGTGCTAAGCTCCCTCCTCTTCACTCTGCTGACCCACGACTGCACACCAACATCCAGCTCAAATCTCTTCATTAAGTTTGCGGATGACACGACTGTGGTGGGTCTCATCAACAATGGCGATGAGACAATCTACAGGAGTGAGGTGAGCCGCTTGGCCATGTGGTGCAAGGACAACAATCTCCGTCTGAACGTGGAGAAGACAAAGGAGATTGTTGTGGACTTCAGGAGAGAGCACACCCAGCATGTTCCACTATCTATCGACGGTGCTGCAGTGGAGAGGGTGAGCAGCACCAGTTTTCTGGGTGTGCACATCTCTGAAGACCTGTCCTGGAGCAACAACACCGCATCACTGGCCAAAAAAGCCCAACAGCGTCTGTACTTCCTCCGCAAACTGAGGAGAGCAAGAGCCCCGGCCCCCATCATGCACACTTTCTACAGAGGCACCATCAAGAACATCCTGACCAGCTGCATCACCGTGTGGTACGGCGCCTGCACCGTGTCCTGCTGCAAGTCTCTGCAGCACATCGTGAGAGCAGCTGAGAAGATAATTGGTGTCTCTCTCCCTTCTCTAATGGATATTTATAACTCCTGCCTCACCCGCAAAGCCATCAGGATTGCAGGTGACCCCACCCACCCATCTCACAGCCTCTTCAGCCTGCTGCCATCGGGGAGGAGACTGCGGAGTCTCCGGGCCAAAACCAGCAGGCTCAAGAACAGTTTCTTTCACCAGGCAGTCAGGAGGCTCAACTCCCTCCCTGTTCTGCCCCTCCTGCCCCCTGCCACAGATTCTGCTCGCACACCCCCCTTCAGCATCTGACATGTCATCCTCACAGTTTCCCCCCCAACACACACACACACATATACACATACATACATACATCTCATCGTTCATTAACACACTGAACTCAGGGACTGCACATCTCACTTTACCGCACATCTCACTTTACCTCGCTCATTTGCACTATTCCGCACTACCTCATCTTAACAGCTGCTAGTTTGTTTATACTGTTTATTTCATGTTTACCTGCTATACCTCAAGTGCCCTTGACTGTTTGGTTATTTGAACCAATTTGTGTGTGTGTGTGTGTGTGTGTGTGTGTGTGTATATATATATATGAGTGTTTAGTCTACGTCTAGTTCATATCTAGAGTGTTTATACTGTTTATATTGTCTGTTGAGTGTTTAGTCTGTGTGTAGTTCTTATCTAGCATTTACACTGTTTATATTGTCTGAGTGTTTAGTCTATCTTCTTCTTATCTAGTGTTTATACTGTTTATTTATACTGTTTATATTGTTTGAATGTTATCTAGTTCCTATCTAGAGTGTTTATATTGTTTATATTGTTTGTTTTTTTCAATTATTCTATTTTTATTTATTGCATTGCCTGTTTGCACCGTGGATCAGAGAGGGCTGATATTTCATCTGTGCTGTATGTCGAGCATGTATAGCATATTTGACAATAAAGTTGACTTGACTTGACTAATGACACTAGCTGTGAGCTCATGTATGCAGAGGAGGGTAGATAGCTCTTTCCTCTGTGTGTGTTAAGATGCCCTTGAAAATCTGGCTAGCCTCATGTGTGTCAGTGAAGTATGTGTCAACCCCCAGTTTGTAGCTATTGTATGAAAGGACAGAGCCGGTTAACAAGTATAAGTTGGGGAGAAAACATGGAACATTGGAACTAATGCTTGGAAGTAAAAAGAACCAAAGCTCTGACTTGCGTGTCTAAAACATGATACAAATTTGCAGCAAAAAAAAGAAACACAGCCAAACAAATAAATGGTAAACAGCAAACAGGTGAACACAGTACATAACATACCAATGACAAGACAAGGGCGGAGACAGAACTACTAGTGCATCTCAAAATATTGGAATATCGTGAAAAGGTTCATTTTTTTCATAATTTAATTCAAAAAGGTCAACTTTCATATATTCTATATTCATGACATGTAAAGTCAAACATTTCAAGGGTTTTTTTTTTGGTTTGTTTTAATTTTGATGATTATGGCTTATAGCTCATGAAAATCAGAAATCCAGTATCTCAAATTATTAGAATATTTCATTTCGAGTTTGAGTAAAACAGTATAAATACAATGTATCTCTCGGTTTAGTTCAGTACATGCAACTACAATCATGAGGAAGACTGCTGACTTGACAGTTGTCCAGAAGATGATCATCGACACCCTCCAGAAGCAAGGTCAACCACAGAAGGTCATTGCTGAAAAGGCAGACTGGAAAAGGTGCACAACCAACAAAAATGACTGCAGCCTTGAGAGGATTGTCAAGAAAAGTTGATTCAAGAACTTGGGAGAGTTCACAAGGAGTGGACTGAGGCTGGTGTCAGTGCATCAAGAGCCACCACGCACAAATGTCTTCAGGAAAGGGGCTACAACTGTGGCATTCTTAATATCAAGCCACTCCTGAACCAGAGGCAATGTCAGAAGCATCTTACCTGGGCTATGGAGAGAAAGAACTGGACTGTTGCTCAGTGGTCCAAAGTCCTCTTTTCAGATGAAAGTAAATTTTGCAGTTCATTTGGAAATCAAGGTCCTAGAGTCTGAAGAAAGAATGGATAGGTGAAAAATGGTAGTTTTGACATTGTGGGCAGGTGCCAAGTCCTGCTGGAAAAGGAAATCGACATCTCAATAAAGCCTGTCAGCAGATGGAAACATGAAGTGCTCTAAACTCTCCTGGTAGACGTCTACATTGACTTTAGACTTGATAAAACACAGTGGACCAACACCAGCAGATGGCATGGCTCCCTAAATCATCACAGACTGTGGAAACTTCATACTGGACTTCAAAAACACCTTTGATTCTGTGCCTTTCCACTCTTCCTCCAGATTCTAGGACCTTGATTTCCAAATGAAATGCAAAATTTACTTTCATCTGAAAAGTAGACTTTGGACCACTGAGCAACAGTGATAAAATTTGTGATAAAACTCTTCATGAAATGGTGATCAAAGTTTTAACATGGATATCTTCATTCTTAATGATGGCATTGTAGCCAATCAAGTAGGGTTCCTACCTCACATGGTCTCTTGTTCAATCGTGAGCTCAGATTACTATCTGTGTGGAGTTTTATATGTTCAGCTTGTCTGAATGGGTTTCCTCAGGTGTAGGTGAGCTAAAATTAAACTAGAAATACATTGGAATAATTGGCTTTATGAGACATAAATCAAACTAGAAGAGCCCTGGAACAGAAACGTGTTGGACGCCACGATTTGCTTTGTAGAACATTTGGATGTTTTCCAATGTCATACTTTTTCATTACAATGATTATGAGTCATTGGAACATGTAAATGCTAGAAATGATCTATTTTGGGGCAGATTTTAAATGTTAAATCCTATAAAGTTCACTTATCTTGGATTACTGGCCAGAAACTCATGAAACATTATGAATGTCTATTATGCAGATCTTGCTACTGTCTTTTTTTATATTTGCTTATGGAAACTTTTCCAGCTTGTTCTTTTGTTTTAATCAATGTGCACTGATTAGGCAGGGCATCCTGCACAATCGTTCTGATCTGTGCAGTGTAATTATTCTAATCACAATTCTACAGACAGGGAGTAGTCAGTATATTCAGGCCTGCTTTTGTCTGTGCACTGCAACTGTGAGAAATGTTCAGGTTACTGCTGTGTGACAGCTCATTCTCTTGTATGTGTGCCCTAATAATAACTGAAACCTGTTCCGTTTACCTTTCCAACACAGTTGCCAATTTGTTCCGGCGATTTTACAGAAAGTTTTATTATTTTTGGTGCTTGATCACCTTGCATACTGGTTGTTTGAGTCTATTTTGGATTACTCTTCACCTTAAAACCTTAAAAGAAATCTTTATAATTACATTACATTGCTCACATTTAGCAGACACTCTTATCCAGAGTGACGTACAACATACCCAGAGCAGCCTGGGGAGCAGTTGGGGATTAGGTGCCTTGCTCAAAGGCACTTCAGCCATTCCTGCTGGTCCAGGGCATCAAGCTGGTGACCTTTTGGTCCCAAAGTGGCTTCTCTAACCATTAAACCAATTAACATATGGTTTTCAGCTGCATCCAAAATTTATTTTGCAATGAAATTCCAAATTCACTTTTTGAGTTTAAACCTCTTTCATCAACATTTTGGTGCATTTTCATTTTAGTTAAGTTTCCTACATTACCCACAATGCCATTCAACTATCTGCTGGCACTCAATCCAGTAGAAAGAAAGAAAGCACAACTTTATTCATCACAGACTTGTGAAATTTCCTTTCTGCATTTAACCCATCTAAAGCAGTGAACACACACCTACCCCCAAAGCAGTGGGCAGCCATGCTAACAGCACCCAGGGAGCCTCGCTCAAGGCTGTCCCATGTTAACCTAACCTGCATGTCTTTGGATTGTGGGGGAAACTGGAACACCCAGAGGAAACCCACATAGACATGGGGAGAACATGCAAACTCCACACAGAAAGGCCCTTGCCAGCCACTGGGCTCAAACCCAGAAGTTTCTTGCTGTGAGGCAACCATGCTAACCACTATACCACCGTGCCGCCCCGGGAATTCATCTCTACTTAAAGGAAACAATGCAGTGGCATTTTAGTCCTTTATTCTGTCCAGCCAGCTCACTTCCTCATTGGTACACTCTGCTGAAGCAGATCGGCTTCACAAGCTTCAATTTTCATGTTAATAGAGCAACACAACACAATTTTGCTCATTTTTTTAAAGAGCTTCTTCTTCATCCCATAGCCAGCAAGGGCCATAGGGGCACTACTGATGACATTTTAACATGTACATCATTGGTGTGTCTAGGCCATTTAAACTTGGCAGAGCCTATCCCTCTCCAAGCTTGAACAATGGACAATTTAGAGTAGCAAATTAGCCTAACTGCATGTCTTTGGACTGTGGGGTAAACTGGAGCACCCTGAGAAAACCCACATAAACACTCACTACGTTTACATGCACATAGAGAGAATCGAATTTCTGCTGTTGCTTGACTGAAATCGAAGTTCAAAATGCCATGTATACACCTTAATTCAGCTGAAATTGAACCGAACTTGATTTCTCGGAATTGAGCTACATGACCGAGTTTATGCGATTTCTGCCGAGCTACTTTGTGCATGTAAACCCTATTGAGCTAGTTGTCGAGCTACTTCCGGAAGTGACGAGTGACGAGACCACAAGCGGGAAACACAACAGCCTCGGTCAGCATGACAACGAATCATGACAACGGCATGAATCTTTTCTTTTTGTGGCATTGTTTGCACTGTTAAAATTTAGCTCACTTACTGTATCACCAAATACATCTGTACAGCTGTTGCATAGCTGTGAATTGTGTACATAAACAAGTCATTGTATTTGTGTGTGTGTGTGTGTGTGTGTGTGTGTGTGTGTGTGTGTATATATATGTCCAACATCTGAAGAATGTCAATAAAAACAAAACAATTGAACTTTTTGTGTGTTTATTAAGACATAAGTTAAATTGTAAGCAAAAAAAAAAAAATTTTTTGTAAGCAAAAAATGGACTTTAGAAAAATATTATTGTGCAAAATAAGTTGTCTTACAAAACAGTGGTCTGCGCCGGACAGTTTGTAGCCATAGTCTGTTAGAGCAAGCCTAACAGCTTGAACACGGAACTGCTAGTGTTGCCAGATTGGGGGTTTTAAGTGCATTTTAGCGGATTTGAACATGTTTTGGGCTGGAAAACGTCAGCAGTATCTGGCAACACTATAGCTCTTCTTCATGACGACAACCGGAAGTGTACCAACACGATGGGGCGTGTAGCGCCACGTGTGGCTCGGGTGCACAATAGCCCGATTTCACTTGTGCATGTAGGATTGGATTTCTCTGGCACCCCTGCTGGAACCCTTTGCTCGATTACCAACAGCAGCTCGATTTGGACGTGCATGTAAACGTAGTCACAGGGAGAACATGCAAACTCCACAAAGAAAAGTCCCGTTTGGCCATTGGGCTAGAACCCAGAACCTCCTTGCTGTGAGGCGGCAGTGCTAAACACTACACCACCCATAAAAGCTAGGTTTGGAAATGCTGGGGATTGAACCCAGCACCTCATACATGCAAAGCATATGCTCTACCACTGAGCCACATCCCCTATAGGGGATTACTTTCAAAAAAACTTTTGAAAAAAAAAGGGTTTCTTTTTGTAAAGTTATGCATGGCCAAAAGTAGAACCAATCTGGCTTCACTACTTTAATTTACACTTCATTTTATATCTACAGATTGTAACCACTGGGCTGTGGCCCATTAGTGGGCCAGGAAGTGCCATCTAGTAGGTTGCAATTTTTTTTTTTTAGGTTGAAGCTAATTTTTAGTAGGGTACAATTGCTGGGTTACATCTGACATCACATCTGTCTCATTAGATATACATACAAGACATGAAGTAGTGGTCAGCTAAGCTCACTGTTCACAAAGCGTTACTATCACTGGGGTGCCTCACTAGACATTAAAATGCCCTATGCTTGCATTGTTTAGCACTGTTTGAATCAAACAAACTGTGAAACTGATAAAAGGTTCTTCCAGGTTCCCATGAAGTAATAAAAAAGGGTGAAAGAGCAAAGGATTTTACCAAAAGATGATGAGAAAGGTGGCTCTTGAACCTTTCATTGTGATGGAAGGGAGCGGAATCGAAGAACACATGAGTTTGCAGTGATCATGAAAGGTTTGTAAATTCCTCTGATTTATTTCGTTTGGATTCACAAATGATTTTTCTCACCATTTTCCATTATTTCATGATGTTTTGAAGTTCAGGAGATGCTTAAGTTCTCAGATTTGTTTTTGTTTACTGTTTGATCTTGGTCACCATATTGTAAAGTAATGTGTATATAAATAATAAGTGTAATACCCAGGTCTTTAAAGGGGTATCTGTGGATCTTTGTGAATGATTTACCTGGAAGAGAAGAGCATGGAGGATCGAGAATCGAACTGCTATGGTTTGTTTGCACCTGATACTAAAACTTGTAGCGTCCAAGCAACCATCACAAAGATGTGGACAAAAAGCCCAGAAATGCCTACTTACCCAGGCATAAATGATACAGGATTTATCTTGTAGTGTCCTGACCCCCAAATCTTTAACCCAGCCACATATAAAAAGTTGTACGCCTCCATGCTCTTCCAGGTTTTCATCTGTTTGTCCATGTAGAATGATGTCTGCAGTACCAGGTAGTTTGAGATGTCGGGGAACTCAACAGATGGATAATTTTCCAACTCATATCCAACTCAAAATCCTTGTTTACTAGTGTGTAAGGATCTACCCCACTGAGTGGTTTCTATATCCACTTCTTTTGAGTGTACTTCTTGGTTTTAATAACTTGCTTGTTTGCTGAGCATAAACATGGCAATAAGTTCTTGTGTTACATCATGAAAGGACCAGAATCTACTTTTGGATCATTAATCCCTTTTGACTGAGAATGACCTGCATGCATGGTTTTATGTTGGCTTCTGGGACATCCATACAGTTTTAAATACAATACCTGCAATTAAAAACAGTTTGTTTGATTGTATTTATTTAATTCCTGGGCTCCCATCTGTAACAGGGAGTGATGTTGCATACCATTAATACACTTTACAGTAGGTTATTAGATTCTATTCACTTCCTCCCTAAGTGCTGTGCCTTAAAGTGGTGGGGAGGTTTGTGCACTTTTATGATCCTGGTAGCTATATCAGCTGGGACCTCGGTCCCTGGTAGGTTCAACCTTGTTGGGCAGGTTCCAGCTAAAAAGCCAGACAAATTGAAGTACCTGGCCCTCCAGGTTGGGGGTTGGGAGATGGGCTAATGACCCATCCCTGTAAAAAAAGAAAAAAAAGGGCAGTCCCAGCTTGACCTTAATTTTGACCACCCTACTGGTATACAATGTAACAGATATGCATCTCTCAAGAGTCCACTATGCGCCATTGCCATTGGGGGACATAAGTATGGAAGAGGGCAGCCTACTTACCCACAGTCTAGGGTTAGCATCCCTTGATTGTGGATCTTTATACCTGCTACTAACCCTGAAAAGCAAAACACTACCAACCTGCATCATATGTCTGGGCAGTGGCAATGCACCCATGACAAGCCAGCAGCAAAGCCGCAAGGACTCCCTGGCTCCGACATGCCCACATTTGCCCATAAAAAACTACATAAGGCAGATCAAAGTTGCATCCTGGAATGTAAGAACTCTCTCAGATGCCCAAACATCAAAGCGCCAAGCCCCTGAGTGCAGATCTGCCCTGGTTTCAGCTGAACTTGAACACCTCAATGTAGACCTTTCATGCCAGAGTGAATGCTGTATCCCTGAGGAGGGGGACTTCATCGATGGCAAATGTACATTTCTGCACTCAGGTAGAAGCAAGAAAGTGTTGCCATTGCATTGAAGACAACACTACGTCCATCAGTTGTCAGCTGGAAGGGGATAAACTCTTGTATAATTAGGATGCACATAAAGCTGGCTAAGACCTGCCATGCCACTGTCATCAGTGTATATGCTCCCACTTTTAAAAGATCCATCATGGAGAGAAGCTTTTTCTATGACCAGTTGTCTGAGGTGCTTTCATCTGTCCCCAGAAATGACCATCTTTTTCTGCTTGATGACTTCAACGCCAGAGTCGAATGTGGCCATGAGACATGCCCAGATGTCATTGGCCCCCATGGTCTTGGGCAGGAAAATGACCAAGGGATCATGCTGCTTGAACTATGTGCCCAGTTTGGACTTGCCATCGCAAACACATTGTTCTTCCATCAGGACATTCACAAAGGCACATGGATGCACCCAACGTCAAAGCGCTGGCACATGATAGACTATGTTATGGCCCACCAACACTACAGATCAGATCTCATTGATGCCCGTGTCCACTGCAGTGGAGACTGCTGGACTGACCACAGACTGGTTCGCGCAAGACTTAAGCTCCGGTTTCTTATCCCAACCTGTAAAAAGAAGTCCGGGCTACGTCACCTCAACATTGAGCTCTTGAAAATGCCTGAAGTCCATAACCAGCTTCAAGAGAGGGTGTCTGAAAAGATCCAGGACCTCAATGCAGAAATTCTAGATCAACACTGCAAATCCCTCCACCAAACCCTGTATGACACCACCAGGGAGATAGTTGGACTTCTAAAAAGGAGACATCGCGACTGGTTTGATGAGAATAACACCACCATCACCAATGCACTCAAGCAGAAACATGATGCTTACCAACTGGCCCTGCGTAATGATACACCAGAAAATCAACAGCGCTATAGAACTGCTAGAAACAGCTGCCAAAGGGAACTATGCCACCTGCAAAATCAATGGTGGTTGAATAGAGCCAAAGAAATTGAAGCGCATGCTGAGAGACATGACTCTAAGAGCTTCTTCAAGGCAATTAAACTAGTTTCTCAAAGACGATCCCCTGGCCTCACCCCAACAGATGACACCAATGGGAAAAGGCTCACAGAGAAGGAAGATATTCTACAGCACTGGAAAGAACACTTTTCCACCCTTCTGAATCAGTCCAGCACAGCAGACCCCTCATTTCTTGATGATACTCCCCAGGAGGAAGTCCAGACTGATCTAGCAATACCACTCACATAGTCTGAAGTTGAGAAAGCTCTGAAACAGCTAGCTAACGATAAAGCACCTGGCCCAGACGGGATCCCTGCTGAAGTTCTTAAGGCTGGAGGCCACCCACTACTAACACAGCTACACAAGCTTCTCCTGACTATCTGGGATGAAGAGAGAGTGCCACAGGAGTTCAAAGATGGCCACATTGTAACTCTGTTCAAGAAGAATTGCTGTTTCACCTGTGGCAATTACAGGGGAATCACATTTCTGTCCATCACAGGCAAACTATATGCCAAGGTGATCCTCAACCGCATATGGCCACATCTCGAACAACACTACCCAAAGGCACAATGCAGCTTCAGAGGCGATCGGTCAACAAATGACATGATGTTTGCGCTACTCCAACTCATCAAGAAATGTCGACTAACAGCTTCACATACTATTTGTTGACCTGGTCAAAGCCTTCAACACTGTTAACAGGCCCCTAATGTGGAAACTCCTGCTCAGGATAGGAATACCATCAAAGATAGTCAACATTATCAAGAGCTTCCATGAGGGAATGCAGGCAAAAATATCTGTTGGAGGAGAGCTTACTGATGCCCTTGAAGTCTCTTCTGGATTACAGCAAGGATGTATCTTGACCCCTGCGCTTTTCATCCTGTTCTTCTCCTATATTCTTGGAGTTGATATACGTCATAAGCAAGATGGCAAGCCGTTCAATCTTTGCCATCTGAAGACCAAGTCAGCCACAACAACCCGGCTAAGTGACCTTCTCTATGCTGATGATGCTGCATTGGCAACTAAGACTCAGGAGTCACTCCAAAATGGTGCAACTGTACTAAATGACACATGCAGAGACTGGGGTCTCACCATCTCATTGGGGTCTCACTGAACCCAAAACTGAAGTTATGCATGTTCAGTGCCAAGATCCTGCTGATACCACCATAGATAACTTCACTCTGAAGAAATCCCACAAGTTCACCTACCTGGGAGAAGACCTGACTGATGACAGTGACCTAGAGCCTGAGATAAAGAAGAGGATAAGCAGAGCAGCCAGTACCTTTCACTCTTTTGCTACCATATGTTTTGACAGGAAAGATCTATCAACACCAAGCTGGCAGTCTACAAAGCCATCATATTGCCAATTTTCCTCTATGGCAGCAAAACATGGCCCACCCTAGCCTACCACCTACATATGCTGGAAATGTACCATCAAAGATCACTATGGCACATACTCAAACTCAGTTGGTGGCAACATATCACAAATATGGAGGTTCTAAGAAGAGCTAGTTGTACTACCATAGAAACCACCATCAGAACCAACTGCCTACATTGGCTTGGCCATGTCTGTTGCATGGATGACAACTGAATTCCCAAACAGCTCCTATTCAGTGAATTAGCCAGTGGAACCAGGTCCAGAGGGCGCCCAAGAAAAAGGTGGAAAGACTGTGCCAAAGAGGATCTGAATATCTGTGGTTTTGGCAAAAACTGGTACGAGGAAACATCAAACCGTGATGCATGACAAAACAAAATAAGATGGGGCAAAGCACTGGCTGAGATGAAGCTTGCAAAAAGAGCTGAGGCCAGATACCACAGACGACACAACCGACAAGCCAACAGGGTTGTCACCGGTGACAAGGACAGCAGTGAGTGAGTGAGTGATTAGATTCTAATAGAATAGATAAGCCAAAATAATTGGGGATCTTTTTTTAATGGGCCCTGACTCATTACAAGTATGAATAGGTGGGCCTTCAAATAGAAAAGGTTGAGAACCCCTGGTTTAAGGCATATGTCTATAAATGCTACATTGCCATTGCTACATATTTGAGTGCATTTCCATTTGGTAGACTCTTACCAAAAGTAACCAACAATTGAGACAAGCTACGTATAATCCTTAAGACAAAAAGTTGAGTGGTTAAGGGTGAAAGGTCTTCATTGCGGACATAATAGTGTCTATCGGTACTAGGAATTTGGAAGTCAAACTTCCAACTTAAAGCACTCAGCTACCCCTGCCAACACAAATAAAATGTTGGAAAAACAACTTTTTTATCTCCTACCATATGTTAGCATAAAAACAATGGAACATTGGAAGAGGAGGTTTTGAAAGTAAAATTAAAAATGTATTTTTAAATTCTGCAATAAATGTGACCTTTAGGTCACAGACCCAGTACACATAACAGCCTGAGGTAACTGAACAGCAGGCAAGGAAGTCATCAGAAATGAACCATGCAATTCCTTCTGTTGATTTTTCACTCTCTCAGCACTAAGTTAGCAATGGAAGTCATGCCCTTTCGATGTGGCAGTTCCACACACAGCAGATGCTATCAGGCTAGAAGCTGAGTCTTTTTTAAGAAGAGAAGGAAATGAAAAAGACTTGCATAATGTAAGAGTTCTATGGGTGAGTAATAGCCAGGACTTAACAAGCATCTCTTTAATTAGCGGTTTTAATTTTACAAGCAAAGATTGACAAGTTACTTTGTGGTGAGATTGTGTGCTTCATTCTGCCATGGTCCTTACATCCATCCATCTAATTAACACTTTTAACATTTCTATCAATAGACATGGTCACAAAGCAGCTTGACAGAAATCCAGATGTTGAGTAGAGCCCTCATGAGCAAGTTATGTGCAAGAGTGGCTAGAAAAAAACTCTCTAAGAAGGCATGAGGAAGAGACCTTGAGAAGAACCTGGCTCAAACAATATCTCTTTCTCTTCTGGCTCATATTCCTGCTTGTATGTCTTTTTTCCAGAGTGGTCTTACTACAGAGGAGAAAATGCTCATTTTGAAGTGTTTTCTGATACATGATACATTCATCAATTCATCAAAAAAAGAAAGGAACACAGACCTGTTGTAATGTTCTCTCTAATTAAAAAGAAATCTCTGGTCATAAACTTCATTGTTTTAGCACAAACCCTTAAGAGTACTGCAAAGATGAACCAGTAAACAGTATGTGCGCACACACACACACAAATGCAGCTTTTCCACTACCAACGCGGCTGAGTTGGGCTGAGCCGTGCCGTGCTGAGTTGGGCTGAGTCGAGCTGAGTGGGGCTGTTGGAGTTGCATTTCGATTACAACCGCGCTGAACCGTGCTGGCTGGAAGTGGGTGGACACATTGGGTGGAGTTAGCGAAAGTGGGTGGACGTCACGTGATGTCATTAGGCGGCGCAAACAGTGACATCAGTGACCTTTTAAGCGGTAGTCTCACGACCCGGATAGTAAACAATAAACATGGAGGACATGGAGTTGTTAGTGTTGCTGGTCTTGGTGCTGTGGCTTGTTGTCACCGACAACGCCAACAGATACTGGCAAGAGCGTACAGATGAGGCGAGGCGCATAAGGCTTCAGAAATTCTCGTAATTCTTCTTCTTCCGGGTTTACAGATCCCAGCGTGCTCGCGGGGCGTGTGTGGGCATGTGAGGACACTCCTCCTCACCAATCAGTGCACAGGGGAGTGTCTCCTCACGCCCCTAGCCCCACTCGGCTCGGTTTGGCTCGCTTCAGCCCCACTCCAAAACCGTGTGAGTTTTGGGTGCTGAGTAGGGCTGAAGCGAGCTGAGTCGTGCTGCTCTGAGGTAGTCTAAACACGAGCTGTGTCGGGCTGAAGTGGGCTGAAGTGAGCTGAAAAAGGGTAGTGGAAAAGGGCCAAAAGATACCACTTTCCACCAATGCAAACTAGGTGCTAGTTCAGGGCTGGTGCTAGTGATGGTTCAGAGTAGGTTCAACTTCCGAACCTTCTAAGAAACAGTTTGCTTTTCAATTGGCTAGAGAACCACCATAGAGCTACTTCATTATGTGTACACTGTATAGACCCCTTGCACTGATATCGCACTTACGTTATCAACTGTTGCTACCCTTGTCCTCAGGGACAAGCAAACTTTGTTTACATACTGAAGACAAGTAATATTGAAGATGTCAGACATCTGTAGTTTGAAGAAAACAACAGCTAAAGAAGCTTTACTTCTGGATTACTTGGATAATCTAAGTCGGAAAGAAGGAAAGAACAGATATACACAGAAATTAGAGTTTATTGGTGGTTATGATTATGATCCGTACAAAATTACTCAAAACAATTGGAGTGATGATGTAGATTTGTGGCCTAGCATTACCTAAATACAGTGGTGCTTGAAAGTTTGTGAACCCTTTAGAATTTCCTATATTTATGCATAAATATGACCTAAAACATCATCAGATTTTCACACAAGTCCTAAAAGTAGATAAAGAGAACCCAGTTAAACAAATGAGACAAAAATATTCTACTTGGTCATTTATTTATTGAGGAAAATGATCCAATATTGCATATCTGTGAGTGGCAAAAGTATGTGAACCTCTAGGATTAGCAGTAAATTTAAAGGTGAAATTAGAGTCAGGTGTTTTCAATCAATGGGATGACAATCAGGTGTGAGTGGGCACCCTGTTTTATTTAAAGAACAGGGATCTATCAAAGTCTGATCTTCACAACACATGTTTGTGGAAGTGTATCATGGTACGAACAAAGGAGATTTCTGAGGACCTCAGAAAAAGCGTTGTTGATGCACATCAGGCTGGAAAAGGTTACAGAACCATCTCTAAAGAGTTTGGACTCCACCAATCCACAGTCAGACAGATTGTGTACAAATGGAGGAAATACAAGACCATTGTTACCCTCCCCAGGAGTGGTCGACCAACAAAGATCACTCCAAGAGCAAGGTGTGTAATAGTCATCGAGGTCACAAAGGACCCCAGGGTAACTTCTAAGCAACTGAAGGCCTCTCTCACATTGGCTAATGTTAAGGTTCATGAGTCCACCATCAGGAGAACACTGAACAACAATGGTGTGCATGGCAGGGTTGCAAGGGGAAAGCCACTGCTCTCCAAAAAGAACATTGCTGCTCATCTGCAGTTTGCAAAAGATCACGTGGACAAGCCAGAAGGCTATTGGAAAAATGTTTTGTGGACGGATGAGACCAAAATAGAACTTTTTGGTTTAAATGAGAAGCGTTATGTTTGGAGGAAGGAAAGCACTGCATTCCAGCATCAGAACCTTATCCCATCTGTGAAACATGGTGGTGTCAGTATCATGGTTTGGGCCTGTTTTGCTGCATCTGGGCCAGGACAGCTTGCCATCATTGATGGAACAATGAATTCTGAATTATACCAGCGAATTCTAAAGGAAAATGTCAGGACATCTGTCCATGAACTGAATCTCAAGAGAAGGTGGGTCATGCAACAAGACAACGACCCTAAGCACACAAGTCGTTCTACCAAAGAATGGTTAAAGAGGGATAAAGTTAATGTTTTGGAATGGCCAAGTCAAAGTCCTGACCTTAATCCAATCAAAATGTTGTGGAAGGACCTGAAGCAAGCAGTTCATGTGAGGAAACCCACCAACATCCCAGAGTTGAAGCTGTTCTGTATGGAGGAATGGGCTAAAATTCCTCCAAGCCGGTGTGGAGGACTGATCAACAGTTACCGCAAACGTTTAGTTGCAGTTATTGCTGCACAAGGGGGTCACACCAAATACTGAAAGCAAAGGTTCACATACTTTTGCTACTCACAGATGTGTAATATTGGATCATTTTCCTCAATAAATAAATGACCAAGTATAATATTTTTGTCTCATTTGTTTAACTGGGTTCTCTTTATCAACTTTTAGGACTTGTGTGAAAATCTGATGATGTTTTAGGTCATATTTATGCAGAAATATAGAAAATTCTAAAGGGTTCACAAACTTTCAAGCACCACTGTAGATGTTGGACTGTACCTTCTCACTGCATTTTCTCTGTTTCAATAAGAAAAAAAAGTATTGTTTGTTGGAGGAGAAGAGCAGGGAGGATTGAGAATTGAGCAGCTGTGGCTTGTTTACACCCAATACTAAAACTTATAGCGTCCTAGCAACCATCACAAAGACCCGTACAAAAAGCCCAGAAATGCCTACTTACCTGGGCAAAAACGATACAGGATTTATCTTGTAGTGTCCTGATTCCTAGAGCTTTAACCCCATCATATATAAAAAGTTGTACGCCTCCATGCTCTTCCAGGTTTTCATCTGTTTGTCCGTGTAGAACAATATCTGCAACACCAGGTAGTTTGAGATGTTGAGGAGCTCAATGGATGGATAATTTTTTAAATCATAGGAAAAATCCCTCTTTCCTAGTACGTAAGGATCTATCCTATCGCAAAGAGCAACTTTATGAAGGCATCTTGACCATGCATTGGCTTCTAAACTGCGAAAATAGTCGGAGACGGTTTTACGAGCTCTTTACATAACGGAAGCCGAATCAGTTAGCCTGACTATCACTTTGTTCACTGGAAGTAAACTCGCAAGCAAAAGTCACATGACTGAATACAATCTAGTATATTCTTTTCCAGGTTAACCACTCACAAAGAATGACCAAAAAACTTTTAACTCTGTAGATTGTCGGTGAAGAAAGTGGCAAGCTCATGGCCACACACTGCAATTGTATGGCAGGCCTTGGAGAGAGCTGTTCTCACAGAGCATCATTGTTGTGCACTCAAAGATGGAGTAAAACAAAGGGATTCAATGACTGTTTCAGAGAAACATTAAATAAAAAGTAAGTACAAATAAAAACTGGGTTCCTCCTACTGCTGTGAAAAAAGTCTCCGACTCCTGAATCAGAGATATTTCCTTTCTAATGAAATGCCCAAGTCAAGTTCCTAAGCCACAATCAGAAATTCAAGGCAAAGTTCCAGGGAGATGGTAATACCGTTGATCTTTTTCTCTATTTTAATTATTGGAACAACCAAAATCGGCACAAATATGAACCATATTTAAGACAGATTAAACCTTGCTTACAAGAAAGAAGGTGTCTGGTTGTCCCCCAGGAGAAATTATCACATTATGTGTGACATCACATGCAAGGGGTTTATATGCTTCTGCTTTCCTAGCTGCTAACTTGCCATGCTAGCACGGCTAGCGCCAAGCACAATAACAATAATGATAGACTGTATCATCTAATTTTCTTTTTTTTCTTTGGATTAGTCAGACTAGATGCTGCACTAAATCTGTTTATTAAACATTGTGGTCACAAAGTTTTAGCTGTTGGTCATGAAAATCATGCCCCTGACAGAATTTTTTTTTGGTTCTAGAGCAGCAAAGAGTTGGTACTGCTCTGGAACCAGTTTTCCTGACCAAGACCCAGTTGGCTGTCAAAATACAAAGAACTGATGAGATAAAGAGAGAGAGAGAGAGAGAGAAGCACTCCATGGAGTGAAGGCTGGAGGCTTCAAAGCTACTCTCAACTCTCCCACTCCTCCACTCTTGCCTGAGGGCCTATTGTCACTGAGATGTCATCCATTCAGATGCACACACACCTGATTAACTAGCCAAGAATCTCTCAAACTGAAATCGCTTGCTGACGTCTGCAAGCAAGGACTTGTATATACATGCACACTCCCCCATACCCTCCACCCCCATTTCAAAGTTTTCCACATTTTCTAGTTTGTTTCATTAAATTTAAAAAAAGAGAAATTTGTTGGTTGCACAAGCATTCAGTACCACATTTTCAACTGCAATCTTCTACAATATATTTCTATATATCCAGCTTTGAACATCTGAATCCTGATATGTTTGCCATTCATCTTGGCAGAATTGCTCAACTTCTGTCAAATTGAATTAACCTGCTGGTGAACAACAATTTTCAGGTCTTGAATCAAATTCTAAGTCAGATTATGGTCTGGACTTTGACTGGGCCATTCTAATGCTGCATTTGACTTCTCAGAAGTGGGAAGTCAAACTCAGAATTACGTCATTTTCAATCTCAATGGATTTAAGCTGCAAAGTGGGGAAAAGAACCATAGACATTCATCTTTTGTTTGCAATAAGGTAACCAGCTAACTGCAAAGAATGACATACATTTACCTTCTCATACCAATGAACTATAAAGTCAGTGTGAAAGGTTTTGATCTGTCTGTACTGAAGAAGGTTGAATTGAAAAAGTATGATCTAGGAATGCAGACCTCTAGCACCAAGGAGATTCTGCCTTACAGATCCAGGAGAAACAGTCACTCATGCAGATGCAGCTAGTCAGAGATGTTTCTCAGTTTACTGAAAGACAAATATGAGTCTATATCCACAAGCTATGATCTAATGGTTAGAGAAACAGATTTGGGACCAAAAGGTTGCTGGTTTGATTCTCGGGACCAGCAGGACTGGCTGAAGTGCCCTTGAGCAAGTTGCCTAACCACCAACTGCTCTGGCAAGTGATGTGGTGTACCTTGTGTCTGATTAGCCAAAGAAAAACTGATCAGAAAAAGAATCAGAAAAAGCTTTATTGCCAAGTAATTGTTGCAATGACAAGGAATTTGGCTTGGAGTTAAGATGCTAAACAAATAAGTACTAAATAAAAACAATCTATTCTAATAAAAGAGCTACATAAAAACAGTCTATTCTCAGATAAAGAAATAAGTAATAAAAATAAGCAAGATAGAAATAAAATAAATAAACAACTGTGCAAATCAGGTAAGCAATAAGATAAAATAAACAACTGTGCAAATCACGTAAACAACTGGGGGGGCAGAGTAAATGGGGGTTACTGGTCTTGTTTACTGAGTGGACCAGGATCTCCCACCTGTAGGTGGACTCATCCTCACCAGAGATGAGTCCAATGAGGCTGGTGTCATCCGTGAACTTCAGGAGCTTGACAGACTGGTGGGTGGAGGTGCAACTCTTTGGACAACCCCGATTCCAAAAAAGTTGGGACAAAGTACAAATTGTAAATAAAAATGGAATGCAATGATGTGGAAGTTTCAAAATTCCATATTTTATTCAGAATAGAACATAGATGACATATCAAATGTTTAAACTGAGAAAATGTATCATTTAAAGAGAAAAATTAGGTGATTTTAAATTTCATGACAACAACACATCTCAAAAAAGTTGGGACAAGGCCATGTTTACTACTGTGAGACATCCCCTTTTCTCTTTACAACAGTCTGTAAATGTCTGGGGACTGAGGAAACAAGTTGCTCAAGTTTAGGGATAGGAATGTTAACCCATTCTTGTCTAATGTAGGATTCTAGTTGCTCAACCGTCTTAGGTCTTTTTTGTTGTATCTTCCGTTTTATGATGCGCCAAATGTTTTCTATGGGTGAAAGATCTGGACTGCAGGCTGGCCAGTTCAGTACCAGGACCCTTCTACGCAGCCATGATGCTGTAATTGATGCAGTATGTGGTTTGGCATTGTCATGTTGGAAAATGCAAGGCCTTCCCTGAAAGAGACGTCATCTGGATGGGAGCATATGTTGCTCTAGAGCCTGGATATACCTTTCAGCATTGATGGTGTCTTTCCAGATGTGTAAGCTGCCCATGCCACACGCTCTAATGCAACCCCATACCATCAGAGATGCAGGCTTCTGAACTGAGCGCTGATAACAACTTGGGTCGTCCTTCTCCTCTTTAGTCCGAATGACACGGCTTCCCTGATTTCCATAAAGAACTTCAAATTTTGATTCGTCTGACCACAGAACAGTTTTCCACTTTGCCACAGTCCATTTTAAATGAGCCTTTGCCCAGAGAAGACATCTGTGCTTCTGGATCATGTTTAGATACGGCTTCTTCTTTGAACTATAGAGTTTTAGCTGGCAACGGCGGATGGCACGGTGAATTGTGTTCACAGATAATGTTCTCTGGAAATATTCCTGAGCCCATTTTGTGATTTCCAATACAGAAGCATGCCTGTATGTGATGCAGTGCCATCTAAGGGCCTGAAGATCACAGACACCCAGTATGGTTTTCCGGCCTTGACCCTTACGCACAGAGATTCTTCCAGATTCTCTGAATCTTTTGATGATATTATGCTCTGTAGATGATGATATGTTCAAACTCTTTGCAATTTTACACTGTTGAACTCCTTTCTGATATTGCTCCACTATTTGTCGGCGCAGAATTAGGGGGATTGGTGATAGAGCCCTGCACTCCCGCGGGAGTCCCGCGGGACTCGCGGGACCCGCCGCAAAGCAGTGCGGCGCGGGACAAATTTTGAAAGCTCATTGCAGGCGTGGGCGGGACCGGAAGTGCACATATGCGCGCGCGGGTGGGAGCGGGAGTGCACATATGCGCGCGCGGGTGGGAGCGGGAGTGCACATATGCGCGCGCGGGTGGGAGCGGGAGTGCACATATGCGCGCGCGGGTGGGAGCGGGAGTGCACATATGCGCGCGCGGGTGGGAGCGGGAGTGCACATATGCGGCGCGGGTGGGAGCGGGAGTGCACATATGCGGCGCGGGTGGGAGCGGGAGTGCACATATGCGGCGCGGGTGGGAGCGGGAGTGCACATATGCGGCGCGGGTGGGAGCGGTGATAAGCTGCAATCCCACTAACTAAAAATGTGCTTGAAATAAAATTTATAAATTATTAATTTATGTCTATCATATATAATTCATGCTGGATATTTTATTTGGCATTAATAAAAACATTTTAAGATGCCTAAATTTGCAGAGAAAGTCAGATTGCCAGATTGAGTGAGAAATGGCATCTTAAACTTGCCATTGATCATCCTAATGGAAAATTCTTTGATCACTCTAATGACTTGCAGTTCACACCCAGCTAGCAAAAGAACCATGAGTGAATTGATTTACTTGTTGCGTTAGTCTACAACTTTAATCAGAGAGACAGGTTACACAGTGATGGTAGGCTTGACTCAATGCTATCCCAGAAATCCTTCCTGTAATATGCAAATTTGGCTGTCCAATCAGAGGCGGCCAAATTTGCATATTACAGGAAGGATTTCTGGGATAGCATTGAGTCAAGCCTACCGTCACTGTGTAACATGTCTCTCTGATTAAACTTGTAGACTAACGCAAGCAGTAAATCAATTCACTTCTTTTACTAGCTCTGCTTAGTAATAAAAAAAAAAAAAAAAAAAAACATTGGTACAAAGCAAGCCCATTCACTTTTTTATACTTATCAGAGAATTACAATGGTTTCTCATGTAATAAAAATGTGCAATTTGCGATTAAACATTTTAATCGTTTGACAGCACTAATTATTATTAGAGATACTACATGCTGAATTTAGAAACAAAGTAAACAATAACAAACGTGAGCTGTAGATATTTATGCTCAAATCCACTCAAAGTAGGGGGTGGGGCACCATCATGCTGTGTCAAGACAAGAACTTTCCTGAGAAATAATGCGAATGTCTGCATCATGCGGGATTTGCGGGCGGGAGCGGAACTGAAAATCATAATTTTTTTGTGGGTGCGAGCGGGAGCCGGACTGAAAATCATAATTCTTTGCGGGCGCGGGCGGGACTGCACAATGCGGGTGTGGGCGGGGGCGGGACTGAAAAATCCAACCCGCGCAGACCTCTAATTGGTGATCCTCTTCCCATCTTTACTTTTGAGAGCCGCTGCCACTCCAAGATGCTCTTTTAATACCCAGTCATGTTAATGACCTATTACCAATTGACCTAATGAGTTGCAATTTGGTCCTCCAGCTGTTCCTTTTTTGTACCTTTAACTTTTCCAGCCTCTTATTGCCCCTGTCCCAACTTTTTTGAGATGTGTTGCTGTCATGAAATTTCAAATGAGCCAATATTTGGCATGAAATTTCAAAATGTCTCACTTTCAACATTTGATATGTTGTCTATGTTCTATTGTGAATACAATATCAGTTTTTGAGATTTGTAAATTATTGCATTCTGTTCTTATTTACAATTTGTACTTTGTCCCAACTTTTTTGGAATCGGGGTTGTATACAGGGAGAAGAGCAGAGGAGAGGAGGAGGAGGAGGAGAGGAGGGAAATATCCATATTCAAGAGTGTGTATAACTGTATGATTGGAAGATATGATTTACAAAATCAAGTTATCTGTGTGGCCATGCGATGACCTGGTGACTTGTCCAGGGTGTACCCCGCCTCTTGCCCATAGTCAGCTGGGATAGGCTCCAGCTTGCCTGCGACCCTGTAGAACAGGGTAAGCAGCTACAGATAATGGATGGATGGAAGTTATCTGTGTATGGCAGGGTAACATCAACGGGTGATGAAGCATTATGTCCCCAATCAGGATAGCATTCTGAAAGCAGATGTGCGAGCAAAGATTTAACAGGAATTAGCCAAACCCATTAGCAAGCAAACTGGCCAAAACCAGCTGCAAGCATGCCAAACAGATATTTCTATCACAAAGTTAAGCAAATAAGTCTTTATGTTGATTGCAACAAATAATCAAAGCAAATGCTTGTATATACATAGTACCAGTCTTTTAGTACTCAAGTCCAACTTGTGACTTGACTTGGAATTGAGCACTGATGACTTGGACTCGGACTTGGACTCATGCATTAACTGCATTTGGACTAGTAAATTGGAGATGAAGATTCTGATTTTTTCTTTATTTTTTGTAACATTCCATTATAATATGGCATAAGATATTTATATCTACATTAATGTTTATACTAATTTTGTGCAAGAGAATGTGCATTCACCTGTTCATATGTCATGTTCAAGAACAAACTAATGTTAATGGCGCTAAAATGCCTTGGAGAGAATGCCCCTAGGATTGTCCATTTTGCTTATATAGACTTCTCATGCGGAATGGCACAGTGGTGTAGTGGTTAGCACTGTCGCCTCACAGCAAGAAGGTCCTGGGTTCAAGCCCAGCAGCCGGCAAGGGCCTTTCTGTATGGAGTTTGCATGTTCTCCCCGTGTCTGCGTGGGTTTCCTCTGGGTGCTCCGGTTTCCCCCACAGTCCAGCGACATGCAGGTTAGGTTAATTGGTGGCCCTAAATTGACCATAGGTGTGAATGTGAGTGTGAATGGTTGTTTGTCTCTGTTGTGTGTCTCTGGCGACTTGTCCAGGGTGTACCCCACCTCTCGCCCATAGTCAGCTGGGATAGGCTCCAGCTTGCCTGCAACCCTGTAGAACAGGATAAGTGGCTACAGATAATGGATGGATGGACTTCTAGTGCAGTGGGAAAAAATACAGTGCTCTGTGTTCCATATGTAGAACTATCAAGGAGACGACATGGACAACCTTGAACTTCAATCATCATTTGGCAAGACTCCACCCAGAGAAGTAAGTGACACGCTATGTTCATCGCTCTGTTGATAGCAGGGCTTGCTTGCTGACCTATGAACTTGCTAGTATTAACCCTTTCTCATGTTATTTGCCCTGTTGATAGTGGGAACGATAGCGATGAACAAGCTTTTTATCTGTAGCCTATTAACTAAAATGGGGCAGTCGAGCAGTAACATTAGTCCAACACAGCAGCAGAGACAGTTTCACATAAAGGCAGCAACAGCCACCATCAAATGGTGCGGTTGGAGTCTTGTTCTTGGACTCAATTCAGATCAATGGTGGACTTGACTTGAATTTTTCTTTAATGACTTGGACTTGAACACTGGGGACTCGAGACTGGACTCAGACTCGAGGTTTAGTGAATCAACTACAACGCTGCATAGTACTTTATTTACTGTTGATGCCATGAACAGCCATTTGATTTGATGTCACTTGTTTAACTTGGAATTGAGAAGCCCATCCTGAGTTTACGTGTAGCAGGAGGGCATTAATTTTGTTTTTCCTCATCAGAGGTTGGAATTTTCAAGTGATAAGTTTTACCCATATACAGAATGCATAGCACATTCAGGTTCTTTATTCTGAACCACTTCAGTAAAGCTTTGAAAAAAAGGCTCCATTATAATTATGTATATATTACTGGTCGAATGTTGAATATTTTAAAAATTCCAAACATCCCCAAATCAATCCCCCGGAGGGCTAACAATGTGCCTTCTTCCTCCTTCTCAACACAGACCATTTTTATGACACGTGTGTGTGTGTGTGTGTGTGTGTGTGTATGGCAGACAGGTATTGAAGGCCATTCTCACTGCAGCAGCAGATTCCTCAGTGCGAGCATAATGATGCTTTTAGATGGTTGAGCAGGTGCAGAGGGTGCTCAGTCATACAGCAGACAGACACAAGAGCTCTTGTGCTCTACAGAGAGATACTGAGGTCCACCTAGGGTACAGAAGTTGACTAACAAGACACACTAGTCAGTTCATAAAGGGGTGTGAGAGACTGAAAAAGAAGGAGCAGAGTTAATGAAAGTGAGAGAAGGATGCACAGTGGGTTCTCTCTGGAATATGAGAAAGGAAAGAACGAAATTACCTTTACATTTCAGTGTGTATTTCATTTATATTCATTCATCTGGCAGGAAGAGACAGGGGCGTAGCCATCATTTTAGAAGTGAGGGGGACAAATTGTTCAGAGGTCTATAGAGATCTTGCAGTCACGTGACCGGAAAGTACACAACCGCCATCGTGTCGGTCAAAAACACCGCTGAATACTGCTGCACTCGTGTACAGAATGGATCAATTTCAACTGACGGACTACACGGCTCATTTTTCTAATGAACAGATAACTAGATATATGTCTAAAATAAACGATCTACAGATTTGTGACCCTTATGGCTTTCCGGACGGAGTTTTCACGACCGGATTTTGAACTGCCAGCGGAATGGACGTGTATGATTACCTCATCAACTTTCCCTCGCTGTTCAGTGGTGAAGCACTGCGTGCTTATAAATCTCTGGACAGTTTTCTTTACAGAAATTCAGGATTTGTCAGCGACTCAGATGTGGCATCTTGTAAGCAAGAAAATGATCCTCACTGGATGGGTAAGCCACCTAAGTATTGAGTATAGCACGGACCAGCCGATTATAGAATAAGGTAATTCCAAATCGTCCGTGTTGTTTACATGGATCTGGCGTTGGAGAGGTAGAGGCTTGGCAGTGGAGGTTTGAGTGGCTGTTTTCTGAGCTTAGTCAACAGGCCGGCTCTGCAGCCTCGCTTTTGCTTCGGCTCCCGGCGCCGCCTCCTTCGCTTTGCTTCCGATAACAATCCAGGGAGACCCTGCTGGTCTCGCAATCTGGTCTCGTCCGGAATGTTTTTTTTTTTCTCATCCGGAATGTTGTGCATGCGATGGAAATCGCTACAAACCGTCATTTTCTGCTGGAAACCAATGTCCAGTAAGTCCATACGGTTGTAGTGGATATTGAAGTCTGGTACAGACGAACAACACGCAAAAATACACACAAAAAACATAAAAACCGTGTACAGGTAGGGAGAGCTTGTAGCCGCAGCCGTTGTAGTAGAATTGTATATAGTAGGGTTTTCCAGAAGAAAAGGTAGAAGTAAAAGCAGAAGTAGAAGTAGAAGGCGGAATATGGCGTTTGATCGACACGATGGCGTCTGTCACAATCTGGATCGGCTGTGACATCACATGCAAGATCTCTATTGAGTGATTTATCGTCCTCTCGCATTCAATTGCACCTCTCCTTAGCAGCTAAAGAACCACATAACCACAAACAGCACAGCACCAGGGAACCGACTTTAGTTCTTTAAAATTACAGTATATACTATCAAATTCTAAAGTCAAAATCTATAAAGTAAAATGTATAAATAGAATTAAGAATAGTAGTAGTGACATGGCTAGTTATATTCTCTTCTCACCTGTGACCCTGCATAATCATCCCTGTTGGCCTCTGGTCCACTATTTCCTCTCTCACCCTGCTCTTTCTATTGTGGCAATACAGATTAAAAAATATGTGGAAAGCAACATTTTGAAATAGAATTAGGAATACAGTAATAATAATCAGCAAATTCATGTACTTTAAACTTTAACTACCACAAAAATAAATTAAATCTTTACAAAAATAACAGTCAAAGGAACACAAATACATTTATATTCTTATTTTCTACCCAGAAGTGAGTAATCTTAGAGTAGCCAAAATAGTAACGTTACTCAAGTAAGAGTATTGTTACTTTAGAATAATATTACTCAAGTAAAAGTAAAACGTATTTTGCAACAAAACAACTCTTAAGAGTACAATTTATCCAAAAAGTTACTCAAGTAAATGTAACGGAGTAAATGTAACCAGTTACTACCGCCTCTAAGTTAGCTAGCTAGCTTAACTAACTAAATTGACATCTATTTGTCATCTTTTAGCTAAACATTATCTACATTCAACAGCATTACTCAACTTATACGGTTTGTTTGGAAAAAACTGTCTAAAGTTTTTAGCCTCTTGGCTGGTTTGCTGAACATACAGAAGCACTGCCCAGATCTGAATCACACCAAAGATACTCATGTAATATTTTCTAAAGCGTCTCTGATCACACACGACAGTGGTGTTTGTTTGCCGCCTTAGCTCCGCCTGCTCATGATGCATTTAGAGGCAGCTCAGAAAAACGCGTTTCCACATGTTAAAAAGGAATTGAGTGGTTGTAATGGCTGTAAAAAGTGCGGGGGACAGAGGGCACAAATACAGGAAGTGCGGGGGACATGTCCCCCACGTACCCCATGTCCGCTATGCCCATGGGAAGAGAGGCAGAATCCAATCCATGCACATATCTGGACAGTTAATGGTTGAAGGTGTTGAACTCAGATTCAAACTGTAGTCATCATGAGAATAAATCTCACAAGGGGAGCAAAGAGTGTAGCTTTAATAATGAATACTGAGAAACTGTATGGAAGTTTCAGGAAATCCAACACACACACACACACACTGGCTGTAAAATTTGACCATGGTCACTGTCACTATATCTACACCAACCATTAGTTTTTCTATGGTTCTAAGGTTTAGATCACAGGGGCACTGAAGAACCACCATGGAACCCTTTCCTTCTATCCATTTTGCAAATGACAGATAAGGTCTGAGCAAAGACATGGAGGCAAATGTGCATCAGTCTGGGAAAACCCTTTGATTTTTCTATTAGGTGCATATATATGTGGATCGATAAGGATAGATACACTCATTGGCCACTTGGGTACACCCATCCACCTGCTGTTTTATGCAGTTATCTACTCATTTGCGACAAGTCCATTTTTCCCGTGAGTGTTGGCGTTAATTACTAATCTTTTTTAACTTTTTTCTACAAATAGTTTTCCAGTATCCTCTTCATTTTTATTGTACTGTCGCTTTCCTTTTTGTACTTTCCACTTTCGCTTTCCTTTTTCAGTTTTTTTTGGAAGAATGCCAAAACCGGAAGCTTTTTCTTTTTTTTCTCCTCCTGTGTAAAGACCACAAGCGGAGGCCATCCACATCAGATCTGCTTTAATATCAACAGATCTTCGATTAAGGTACATGAATCTTTTCATCATGGTACACTTTCAGCCTGTTCAGTGTGCTGAGTGCAGGATGTTTAGTCATTCTTCCTCCGTCGCTAGCGATAGCTTTATTTGTGATAAGTGCAGATTAGTTAGCTCTCTGATGGAGAAGATTATAGTGCTAGAAGCGTGTGTCCAGGCTTTAGAGAAGGTCAGTGAGTGTGAGAACAGTGTAGTTTCTGTAGAGGAAAGTCTGGATGCCCTAGGTGGAGTTAGCAATCCCCCATCTCTGGCATTAGAGCCCTTACAGCAGAGCAAATGGGTGACGGCTCAGCAACATAAGCGTAGAGCCAAAGCTACCGCTGAGGCTCACCCACGGGAGCACCACTCCCCTCCGCATCACATGTCAAACAGGTTTGCTCTCCTTAGTGATGCACCCGCTGAGAAACCTGAAAGAGCTCCGGTTATAGGGAACTCTATCATACGGCACATGAAATTAGCTCAGCCTTTAGGAGCACCAGCAGCTTTAGTCAGGTGTATACCGGGAGCCAGGGTGCCAGACATAGCAGGTAATCTTAGGTTCCTAGGCAAACACAGGTTCTCAAAGATAGTTATCCATGCAGGATCTAATGATATACGCCTTCATCAGTCTGAGGTTACTAAGAGTAACTTTGTAGAGGTGTTTAAATTAACGAAGGCAATGTCCAATGCTGTAGTATGCTCTGGCCCCATCCCAATGCGGCGTGGTGATATAGCTTACAGCAGGTTATGGTTGCTGAACTGCTGGTTGTCCAGGTGGTGCTCTGAAAACAGTGTGGGCTTTATAGATAATTGGGCTAATTTTGAGGGCACTGCTGGCCTGTTAGGGCGAGACGGTATCCATCCCACTCGGGAAGGTGCTGCTCTCATTTTCTGCAGCATAGGTCATAGTCTCAGAACAGGCCTAGTTAATTTCTGACAATCCAGAGTCAAGGCCAGGGAGCAGACAAACAGGCTAAACTGACTGTCTGCTAGCTGCACAGAGTCATCACTCAGGGTCCACTACATCGAGACTGTGTCTGTTCCCTGAGCTAAACAAAAAAGTAGAAATATTCAGAGAGTTTGTTCCAGTAACCTAATCAATATAAAATTAGATCATACTGACTGTACAGGTGCTGCCAGCACCTTTGATCTAAAGGTGGGGCTATTAAATATTAGATCTCTTACATCTAAAGCGCTAATGGTTAATGAACTCACTACTGATCAGGAGTTTAATGTACTTTGTTTAACTGAAACATGGATTAAGCCAAATGAATATATAGCATTAAATGAAGCGAGTCCTCCTGGAAACAGTTATATACACCAGCCTCATCTAACTGGCAGAGGAGGAGGCGTTGCGGTTATTTATAATGATTATCTACGTGTAAGACAAAAACCTGGTTATAAATTTAATACATTTGAAGTTCTTCATACTCATATAATGTATGTAGCCTCGAAAAATAAGTCTACCCAGTTAATTCCGTTACTTATTTACAGGCCCCCGGGGCCATATTCTGAGTTTCTTTCTGAATTTGCAGATTTTATCTCAGATCTGGTTATTTCCTTAGACAAAGCTTTAGTTGTCGGAGATTTTAATATTCACTTTGATAACCCAGAAGACCCTTTGAAAACAGCGTTTGTGTCCATTTTAGATTCAGCAGGGATTAATCAGAATGTCACAGGACTGACCCATAATGGTGGTCACACCCTCGATCGAATACTAACATTTGGGTTAAATGTAGAAAATATAGTCATACTTCCACAGTCTGAAGTTCTCAGATCATTATCTCATCTCATTCAAACTATGTCTGAGTAATAATATATGCACCTCATCATGCTACTGTATTAAATGTACATTCATGTCAACTACTGCACAGAGCTTTATAAATGATCTCCCAGAGTTATCAACTTTGATTGGGTCACTGTCAGCCCCTGCAGAACTTGATCAGGCAACTGAATGCTTAGAGTCAACATTCCACCATACCTTAGGTAATGTAGCTCCGCTTAAAAGGAAAATAGTCAGAGACAAAAAATTAGCACCCTGGTATAATGATGACGCTCGCACATTAAAACAGACCACTTGAAAATTGGAATGTAAATGGCGTCAAACAAAGTTGGTAGTGTTCAAATTAGCATGGAAGGAGAGCTTCCTGAAGTATAGAAAAGCTCTTATGGCCCTTTTCCACTACCCTTTTTCAGCTCACTTCAGCTCGCTTCAGCTCACTTCAGCCCGACACGGCTCGCGTTTCGACTACCAAAAAACAGCACGACTCGGCTCGCTTCAGCCCTGCTTAGCCCCTAAAACTCGCACAGTTTTGGAGTGGGGCTGAAGCGAGCCAAACCGAGCCGAGTGAGGCTGGGGGCGTGAGCAGACACTCCCCTGTGCACTGATTGGTGAGGAGGAGTGTCCTCACATGCCCACACACGCCCCGCGAGCGCGCTGGGATCTGTAAACACCGCAAACCCAGAAGGAGAAGAATTACGAGAATTTCTGAAGCCTTATGCGCCTCGCCTCATCTATACGCTCTTGCCAGTATCTGTCCGCGTTGTCGGTGACAACAAGCCACAGCACCAAGACCAGCAACACTAACGACTCCATGTCCTCCATGTTTATTGTTTACTCTCCGGGTCGTGAGACTACCGCTTAAAAGATCACTGATGTCACTGTTTGCGCTGCTTAACGACATCACCTGACGTCCACCCACTTTCGCTAACTCCACCCAATGTGTCCACCTACTTCCAGCCAGCACGGTTCAGCGCGGTTGTAGTCGAAATGCAACTCCAACAGCCCCGCTCAGCCCGACTCAGCACGGCACGGCTCAGCCCGACTCAGCCGGGTTTGTAGTGGAAAAGCGGCATTAGTGCTGCTAGATCAACATATCTCTCCTCCCTAATAGAAGATAACAAAAATAATCCTAGATTCCTATTTAATACTGTAGCAAAATTAACCAGGAATAAGTCCACTATAGACACACACATACCTGTAGTATGTAGTAGCAATGATTTCATGAATTTTTTTAATGACAAAATTGAGAATATCCGACAAAAAATTCAAACTACTAATTTAAGGTCAGACAATGTAAGTGACCCTGTAGTTAACAATATAACTGGATCAGATCATCAATTAGAATGTTTTACTCCCCTAAAAGAAACTGAATTACTTTCATTAATCTCAGCATCAAAAGCCTCAACTTATGTACTAGATCCCTTACCTCCACGTCTATTCAAACAGATAATACCTGAAGTAATTGAACCGCTTCTAAAAATAATAAATTCTTCTCTTATGATTGGCTATGTACCCAAATCCTTGAAACTAGCAGTTATCAAACCCCTGATTAAAAAACCTGACCTTGATCCCTGTCAGCTGTCCCATTATCGGCCAATATCAAACCTCCCCTTTATCTCCAAGATCCTTAAAAAAGCTGTGGCACAGCAGTTATGCTCATATTTACATAGGAATATGTAAACTCTTTTTTTTGCAGGGCATGTCCAAGATGGCAGCATGTCCTTTGTCTCTGTCAAGTGTCTGTCTGTTTTAATGTTGTTTTACTTTTTTATTGCATTTTAGTATTTTTAATGTTTTTATGAATGGCTAACTCTTGAAGATTGGGGGATTGTTGATGTTTTTGTCTGCTTTGGAAGGCTGCTCTGCCTTGTATGTTCCGGCCTGCTCCTTCTACTTGTGGACTGGTTTTCTAGCCATGGCCTGTTTTGAGCTTCCTGGAAACGTGAGGTGTGATTGACTTTCTGCATGGAGCTGCTGTGGTGGGATTAGATTGGTTCTAAATTGCAGCAGCATATAGCAGTCTATCATACACTGCTTTTGGGCCGGAGGTCTGTTCCATCCATCCTGCTCTGCAGCCTGAGGCCTGTTCCATCCACTCTGTTCCATCCACCCTGCTCCGCAGCCTGAGGCCTGCTCCATCCACCCTGCTCCGCAGCCTGAGGCCTGCTCCATCCACCCTGCTCCGCAGCCTGAGGCCTGCTCCATCCACCCTGCTCCGCAGCCTGAGGCCTGCTCCATCCACCCTGCTCCGCAGCCTGAGGCCTGCTCCATCCACCCTGCTCCGCAGCCTGAGGCCTGCTCCATCCACCCTGCTCTGCAGCCTGAGGCCTGCTCCATCCACCCTGCTCTGCAGCCTAAAGCCTATTCTATCCACCTTGCCCTGTAGCCTGAGGCTTGTTCCATCCACCCTGCTCTGCAACCTGAGGCCTGTTCCATCCACCCTGCTCTGCAGCCTGAGGCCTGTTCCATCCACCCTGCTCTGCAATCTGAGGCCTGTTCCATCCATTCTGCTCTGTAGTCATCAATCCAACCCACACCTCTATGAAACTTATAGTTTCCCTGTCTTCTACAATGTCGATAATCATTGTATTAGGCTTTATTTCCTTGGTTGGACCAGCTGAGTGGTGGCCCCATGTACGGCATTCCTCCTCTACCTATAACATCACCTTAGGAGGATATATATTCGACAGCATAGGCCTCATTTTTAACTATGAAAATATGATTTTCCCCCACAATTACTGTCATGGAGTTACTCTTTCAACTTTACATGAGTATAGGATAGTCGTGTGTTTGAATATATCTAAATGGCTGCTTAAAGGAAAAGGCAACTTTTGTACAAAACCAGGTGTGTAATAGGAGAAAAACATATACGTAATCAATTCCGTTAATTATTTCCATTATATATCGAACATGAAAAAATATTTTTAACTTTGAAATCATGAATTGACACAGAGGAGTCGAAGCTGGAGGAGTCAGCCATTTTGAGATTGTGGGCAACTATAAACCAATCAGAATCTTTCATTAATGCGCCTCCCTCTGATCTGTGATGTCACTGGGCCCATGAAAACAGTGTTTATAAGCAGATCACTGTGATTAGGAGTCCCGGCGGGTGGCTTGTATTCGATTCGTTTATATCCCGACCTTGTCAGCTGTCAGATTTATGTTCATGGACCTGGTAAGCTGGTAAATAATAATTTTTTTTTCTTTACCAAATTCTAACAGAAAACGAGAGCGCCCGAAAGGGAAAACCGAGCCGCTTCGCGCATGCGCAGTAGGCTTGGTAGGACAAATCCAAATAGGAGTCATTCAGGATTCAGCCATGTTTTTGCTCCGTGTTTTTACTCAACCAAAGTTATACAGTATTATGAGCTTTAAGTTGCATAAATAAAACCATTTGGTGAAACTTTGAAGAAGCGATTGTACTGGTTTTTTACCTTATTACCATGAAGCACTGAAGAGTTCTTTTCAGTGGTGGGCCGCATGACGTCACGCAGTAGATCAATATGGCGGAACGCATCTTCGCTGAGCTCAGCGCAAGCCCATATTATTAAAAGTTAAAAGATACTGTTATGCGGTCTGTTCTTTCTCTATAAATTCCATGATCGATTACTTTATATATTTATCTATTTATTTGTGGTGATTTTGTACAAAAGTTGCCTTTTCCTTTAAGTCTAATATGTCTCTGCAGTTTTATTTCTTTTTGAGTGAGCATTTTTGTAATTCTACAGCCTTCTTTACAGCTAATATTTATCCCTCTAGCAAAGTGTCTGATGTAAAAGGTTGTAGCAATAGCCTTAAACGTTTAGCTTTACTATTGCTATTGCTTTCAGGGAATGTTGAGACTAATCCAGGCCCTGATACACTGGCACATTGCTATACTCCTGCAGACTTTAAATCTAGAACTGGACTTGGATTAACTCATATAAATGTAAGGAGTCTACTAAATAAGATGGACTTGTTAAAAGTCTGGAAAAACTCAACAAATGCTGATATTATTGTCTTATCTGAAACCTGGCTCACCAAATCTGTACTTGATAAGGATATTTCTATTAATGGCTATAATGTTTATCGTGCTGATCATCCAAGAAAAGGGGGTGGAGTAGCGATGTATATTAGGAGCAATTTTGATGTTAATTTAGTGTTTAAAGAGTCAGTATCTAAAGAGCTTGAGCTGCTTGCTCTCAAAATAGAATTAACAAAGAATCACCATATCATGTTGGTAGGATGTTATAGACCACCATCTGCTTCTAAAAATGCATTGTCTTCCATTGTTAAGTTTTTATCTCAGCTGAAATACAATGAATTACTTTTGGTGGGAGATTTAAACTGGGACTGTCTCATGCCTGTGTCTGATGACCTGAAAGCACAATGTGATTCTCTTAACCTTACACAAATAATTGATTTCCCTACCAGACCCAACCCTAAATGTCTCCAAAAAGCAACACTCATTGATTTAATATTAACCAACATGCCTTCCAAATATGTGTCAACAGGTGTGTTTCCAAATGATCTGAGTGATCACTGTGTGATAGCGGTCGTGAGAGACACAAGGCTTCCTAAAAGTAAACCACGCTTTGTTGAGAAGCGCAACATGAAAATGTTTGTGGAACAAGCTTTTTTGCATGACCTTTATCATTTTGATTGGGAAAGGATTGCCCTGGCGGCACGGTGGTGTAGTGGTTAGCGCTGTCACCTCACAGCAAGAAGGTCCGGGTTCGAGCCCCGTGGCCAGCGAGGGCCTTTCTGTGTGGAGTTTGCATGTTCTCCCCGTGTCCGCGTGGGTTTCCTCCGGGTGCTCCGGTTTCCCCCACAGTCCAAAGACATGCAGGTTAGGTTAATTGGTGACTCTAAATTGACCGTAGGTGTGAATGGTTGTCTGTGTCTATGTGTCAGCCCTGTGATGACCTGGCGACTTGTCCAGGGTGTACCCCGCCTCTCACCCATAGTCAGCTGGGATAGGCTCCAGCTTGCCTGCGACCCTGTAGAAGGATAAAGCGGCTAGAGATAATGAGATGAGATGAGAAGGATTGCCCTTTTTGATGATGTTGATTTGGCTTGGAGTTACTTTCATGGAAGTTTCAGTCACTTTATTAATAAACATGCCCCCCTACGCAAATTCAGAATTAAAGGTCGTGATAATCCATGGTTTACAACCAAACTGGCAGAAGTTCTGCATGAACGAAATTCTGCATGGGCCAGGGCATGCAAATCAGGCTTGGAAACTGACTGGCTTTATTTTAGACAATTAAGAAATAAATTTACCTCTCTTCTTTGAAATACAAAGGTTGAGTTTTATTTGTCCAAGACTTCTGAAAGTCTGAAAAATCCAAAGAAATTTTGGAAAGCAATTAAATCTTTGTCGTCCACCTCTAATTTAGTTAATATTCCTTCCAGTATGCTGATTGATGGCAGCAGAATAACTGATAGAACAGACATATTAAATTGTTTTAACAAACATTTTATTTCTTCTGGGTTTTTGTTTAATTCTAAAAACCCCTCTAAACAACCCACACCTAATGAAAAGGTTTATAATGACCCTCTACTGGTTGATGGGACTCCTGGTAATGTTCAGGCTTTTAATTTCACACCTTTTTCTAAAGCAGAGGTTGCTAAAGCTCTTAAAGACCTTGATCCTAAAAAAACACCAGGACCAGATAATCTGGAGCCTTTGTTTTTAAAACTGGCAGCTGAAATTGTAGCTGCTCCACTGGGTCACATTTTTAATCTTAGTTTGGTGATTAATGTAATTCCAAAAGTCTGGAACTCTGCATTTGTTATCCCCCTTTTGAAAGGAGGAGATCCAAATATTTTAAACAATTATAGGCCTATTACCAAGCTGTCTGTTCTGGCTTAGGTATTTGAATCCCTTGTAAGTGAACAGGTAAAAGAATACCTATAGCCACTAACTCCATCTTGTCGATTTCCCAGTCAGGATTTCGCAAAAAACATAGTACTACTACTGCAGCCTTGAAGGTTATAAATGACATAACTGAAGCCCTAGATAATAAACAGTGTTGTCTCTCTCTTTTCTTAGACTTTTCTAAGGCCTTTGATACCATGGACCATGATATTTTGACTAAACATCTTACAGCAGTTGGTTTTTCTGTACATGCTGTTGGATGGTTTGCAAACTATCTAAAAGACAGAAGCCAGGTTGTCCAGTTAGAGGGTGTTTCTTCTGAGGTTCAGTTTGTCCACAAGGGAGTGCCTCAAGGTTCAGTACTAGGCCCCTTGTTGTTTTCCTTGTATATAAATAATATTGGAATGAATATTCCAGATGCAACCTTTCATCTTTATGCTGACGACACAGTTATATATTGCTTTGCACCCACACCTGCAAAAGTGTTTGCACTTCTGCAGAATGTATTTAATAGAGTGCAAGAACAACTCTGCCAACTGCAACTTGTTCTAAATGCAGATAAAACAAAACATGTTTTTTACTAACTCTAAATCAGCAAGATCAAGTCAGCCTGTCATTATCACCAGTAACGGTCAACAAATTGAACTTGTATCTACTTTTAAATATTTGGGGTTTTTGATTGATGACCACTTGTCTTTTAAGGCACATATTCAGTATACTTTAAAGAAGTTGAAGCTTTTACTTGGATTTTATTTTAGAAATAAGCCTTGCTTTTCTTTTAGGGTGAAACAGAAACTGGTGGAGTCAACCTTTCTTCCAAATATTGATTACGGTGATGTTATATATGAATGCCTCTGCTCAATGCCTCCACAAACTGGACAATGTGTATCATGGTGCTCTTAGGTTTATTACAAACTGTAGAGCTCTAACTCATCACTGTGTCTTATACAGCAAAGTAAACTGGCCATCTTTATATATGCGTAGGCTCGGCCATTGGTACATGCTAATTTACAAGGCTATTCTTGAGATGACTCCATCTTACTTATCACTTTTAATCTTGAATAATAGGGCATACAGTCTTCACTCTCAGGACTTGTTTCATTTTACTGTTCCTAAGGTGAGAACAGAAATGGGAAAGAAAGCTTTTAGATTTTCTGCTCCAAGTACATGGAATAGTCTGCAGGCAGAGCTCAAACTTCAAAGTCTGGTATCTCTGAATGCATTCAAATCCATGATAAATTCCATTACATCCAGGCTTCAGGAGTGCAAATGTTTTATTGGAGAGCAAATATCTGACTAAACCTTGTAAATTTACTAGTTTTGATTTTGAATTTCAGGTTTTGTCTGTTTTGATGTGACGATATAATTATGTTTTTGTTTGTGTTGATGTGGCGATGTGATGATGTTTTGTTGTGCTTGTTGTGACGATGTGATGGAACTTCATGTACTGCCATTCTTGGCCAGGTCTCCCTTGTAAAAGAGATCGTGATCTCAATGGGACAAACCTGGTTAAAATAAAAATAAATAAATAAATAACATCCATGAAATGCATCAGTCAGGATTTAGACCTAATCATAGCACAGAGACAGCTTTAGTTAAAGTAGTAAACGACCTACTATTGGAGTCTGATCAGGGCTGTGTCTCGCTGCTTGTGTTGCTTGACCTTAGTGCAGCATTGGATACCATTGATTATTCCATTCTTCTGGATAGACTACAACCCCAATTCCAAAAAAGTTGGGACAAAGTACAAATTGTAAATAAAAATGGAATGCAATAATTTACAAACCTCAAAAACTGATATTGTATTCACAATAGAACATAGACAACATATCAAATGTCAAAAGTGAGACATTTTGAAATTTCATGCCAAATATTGGCTCATTTGAAATTTCATGACAGCAACACATCTCAAAAAAGTTGGGACAGGGGCAATAAGAGGCTGGAAAAGTTAAAGGTACCAAAAAGGAACAGCTGGAGGACCAAATTGCAACTCATTAGGTCAATTGGCAACTCATTAGGTCAATTGGCAATAGGTCATTAACATGACTGGGTATAAAAAGAGCATCTTGGAGTGGCAGCGGCTCTCAGAAGTAAAGATGGGAAGAGGATCACCAATCCCCCTAATTCTGCGCCGACAAATAGTGGAGCAATATCAGAAAGGAGTTCGACAGTGTAAAATTGCAAAGAGTTTGAACATATCATCATCTACAGTGCATAATCTCATCAAAAGATTCAGAGAATCTGGAAGAATCTCTGTGCGTAAGGGTCAAGGCTGGAAAACCATACTGGGTGCCCGTGATCTTCGGGCCCTTAGACGGCACTGCATCACATACAGGCATGCTTCTGTATTGGAAATCACAAAATGGGCTCAGGAATATTTCCAGAGAACATTATCTGTGAACACAATTCACCGTGCCATCCGCCGTTGCCAGCTAAAACTCTATAGTTCAAAGAAGAAGCCGTATCTAAACATGATCCAGAAGCGCAGACGTCTTCTCTGGGCCAAGGCTCATTTAAAATGGACTGTGGCAAAGTGGAAAACTGTTCTGTGGTCAGACGAATCAAATTTGAAGTTCTTTATGGAAATCAGGGACGCCATGTCATTACGATTAAAGAGGAGAAGGACGACCCAAGTTGTTATCAGCACTCAGTTCAGAAGCCTGCATCTCTGATGGTATGGGGTTGCATTAGTGCATGTGGCATGGGCAGCTTACACATCTGGAAAGACACCATCAATGCTGAAAGGTATATCCAGGTTCTAGAGCAACATATGCTCCCATCCAGACGACGTCTCTTTCAGGGAAGACCTTGCATTTTCCAACATGACAATGCCAGACCACATACTGCATCAATTACAGCATCATGGCTGCGTAGAAGAAGGGTCCGGGTACTGAAATGGCCAGCCTGCAGTCCAGATCTTTCACCCATAGAAAACATTTGGCGCATCATAAAACGGAAGATACGACAAAAAAGACCTAAGACAGTTGAGCAATTAGAATCCTACGTTAGACAAGAATGGGTTAACATTCCTATCCCTAAACTTGAGCAACTTGTCTCCTCAGTCCCCAGACGTTTACAGACTGTTGTAAAGAGAAAAGGGGATGTCTCACAGTGGTAAACATGGCCTTGTCCCAACTTTTTTGAGATGTGTTGTCATGAAATTTAAAATCCCCTAATTTTTCTCTTTAAATGATACATTTTCTCAGTTTAAACACTGGATATGTCATCTATGTTCTATTCTGAATAAAATATGGAATTTTGAAACTTCCACATCATTGCATTCCGTTTTTATTTACAATTTGTACTTTGTCCCAACTTTTTTGGAATCAGGGTTGTAGAAAATGTTGTGGGAGTTAAGGGAACGGCCCTCTCCTGGCTCAGCACTTATTTAACTGATTGCTATCAGTATGTTGATATAAATGGTGATATTTCTAGACGTACTGAGGTAAAGCTTGATGTTCCACAAGGTTCTGTCTTGGGTCCACTGCTTTTTTCTTTATATATGTTACCTCTGGGTGATATTATTTGTAAACATGGTATTAGTTTCCACTGTTATGCTGACGACACACAGTTGTATGTTTCTGCAAAACCTGATGAGAGACACCAGCTTAATAGAATTGAGGAATGTGTAAAGGACATTAGACACTGGATGCTTATTAACTCCCTTCTGCTTAACTCTGACAAGACTGAAGTACTTGTATTAGACCACATGCAGCTAGAAGTAAGTTTTCTGATTACATAGTAACTCTGGATGGCCTTTCTGTTTCTTCGCGTGCAGCAGTAAAAGACCTCGGAGTGATTATTGACCCCAGTCTTTCATTCGAAACTCACATTGATAACATTACCTGGATAGCTTTCTTTCATCTCAGAAATATTGCTAAGATAAGAAATTTAATGTCACTTCATGATGCGGAAAAACTAGTTCATGCTTTCTTTACCTCCAGGTTGGATTATTGTAATGCCTTACTTTCTGGATGTTCCAATAAGTGCATAAATAAGCTCCAGTTAGTTCAAAATGCATCAGCAAGAGTCCGTACTAGAACTAGAAAATATGACAACATCACCCCTGTCTTATCCACACTGCATTGGCTCCCAATCAAATTTCATACTGATTATAAGATACTACTATTACCTTTAAAGCACTGAATGGTCTCACACCACAGTACCTGAGTGAACTTCTGCTCCTCTATGACCCACCACGCCTACTTAGATCAAAAGGTGCAGGCTATCTGCTGGTACCTCGTATAGTGAAGGCTACATCAGGGGGCAGAGCCTTTTCTTACAAAGCCCCACAGTTATGGAACAGCCTTCCAAGTAGTGTTCGGGAATCAGACACAGTCTCAGTGTTTAAGTCTAGGCTGAAAACATATCTGTTTAGTCATGCCTTTTGTTAATGGTGTTTATGAGGTAAAGGTGTAGATCTGGAGGGTCCTCAGACATAGAGTGTTTTGGTAAACTGGGATGTATGGATGCTGTCAGTCCCCACTCGCTTGCTCACTCGAGTTTGTTGACGGTGTCGTGGCTGGTTGCTTTATGTCCCGGGGCTCCCTCATGCCTGTGTTACCTTCTGGCTCTCCCCTTTTAGTTATGCTGTCATAGTTAGTTGCCGGAGTCCCTGCTTTTACTTAGTGCAATATGTATACTGTTCCTACTTATTCAGGTGACATTGGGCATACTTAACAACCTGTGTTTTCTCTCTCTTCTCCCCACCCCCAAATATGTCCCTCTGAGCTACATGTCAGTCCTGGGATCGAGATGCTGGCCTCTTCTACTCCTTGGACCTGCCTGGGCCATCCTGGTGCCCTGTGTCTGGTTGGAGTCTCATCGCATCGCTCCTGTGGAGGGCGGCCCCATGTGGACAGTTGGGGGTCGCGCCTGGAGGACGCTCTGGACTATTGAGGTATTTCACCTGACGTCACAGGGTCACGTGACGCCCCGGTGTCCGCCATTTTGAACGTCAAGCTACATACTAATGCTGCAGACAGAGAGGGAGAACCAGCTTGAAAAAAAAACATGTTACAGACACCTAGAATAGATTAATTTGTCAGTAAGCATTCTATAAATAACCATGGTGTTTGCTTGTTGTGCTGTGGGCTGCCACAACAGACAGGGACAGCGTGCAGGACGCTCCTTTTACCGGTTTCTAGTGATGGGAATTTCGGCTCTTTTTCGGGAGCCGGCTCTTTTGGCTCTTCTTACTATAAGGAGCCGGCTCTTTCGGCTCCCAAACGGCTCCTGAGATTTTATTTTTGAGTTAATTGCTGCAATTAACTAGTTAATTAATTACATTATTATTTATATTTTATCAATAGGATGTTTTCCATTTTATTTTTTAGTTTTTGTAGCCATTGTAAAGCTTTGTAAAGTATAGCAGTGTAACAATGTTCTAGCTATAGAAATAAAACTTACTTACCAGTTAATAAATTATTTTCTCACAAACATAATGCAAAACTGTGTTATATTACCAATATAAAATACACAGCTGATTTTCCCCTCCTCAGGTGCGTCACAGACTCCTCTCCCCTGCGCTCCACAGCTTTAAGCATTACACCAATTTTCGTATTTTCGCAGCTGTGAATGACATCAACCCCCCCAACCAAAAAAAGTAGACGTACACCATGCTACTTTTTTTCCTTTGAATGGTAATAGACAACACAAAGACGCAATCGGACAGTAACTTTTTTTGTGAAAGTCTCTCTCTCTCTCTGAGGCACCTAAGGACAAAAAACTAATTCGGCTCCCCAACTCGGCTCCCACCGAAGAGCCGGCTCCCATCGTTCACTTCAAAGAGCCGTCTCTTTGAACCGGATCGTTCGCGACCGACACATCACTACCGGTTTCCTACTGACCCAGACAAGAGGGCCAAATGGATTGCAGCTGTGAAGAGACAGGATTGGGAGCCAACAGAGTACTCCAGACTTTGCAGTGATCATTTCATTTCAGGTTAGTTTATCAGTTAACGCAATTTTGATAAAATATATAGCAAAAAGTAAATGGGTCAGTGTTTGTTAACCCATCTGAGCAGTGAAACAAGGCAGTGTAAATTTGTCTAGGGTTGCATGTAGCAGACATCAGACATAAAACGCAATAACAGAGGCTAGAAAGAAACGGGACACAGAAATAAATAAACAGGGCTCCATACCAAGGCTGGGTACAGTGTTTGTGATAAAAGACAGATCCAATTTAACACAAATCACAGCTTACTTTCTTGTTAAAATGTGCAAAGGTCTCCACCATCTCATACCGCCTTGCACTGAAGGACTTAAGCGTGCCGTCCAAAATGGCTGTGTCACGTGACTTGGTCACGTGGGTGAAATACCTCAATTGCAGTCGTGTTTTTGTGGCTGGGGACTGCAGTTGACTTGCTGACTTTAAGGCCCTGTCCACACGGCAATGGATTCAGGTGACTCCGATACAATTGCTTATCGTTTAGGCCTGACGTCCACACGGCACCGGCGTTTTGGGTGCCCAAAACACAATCTTTTTGAGAACGGGTTCCAGAGTGGAAAGATCTGGCAACGTTGCCGTTGTGAAGTCGTCTGGATGAGTAGAACGGATTTGTTTACGATGACGTCACAACCACATGACTGTGAGTGCTTCATGCCGGGTAGAAGTGTAACGAACTCGATGCAAGTTGTCAACAAATCCTATAACTTGGTTCATGAAACGCGCTTACAAAATATTTTCACTGTGAATATTTATTGTGTAATGGTGCAGAGAGAGAGAGAGAGAGAGAGACTCTGCCCTTAGGGCAGAGTCAATCCCGCCAGCAAAAATAGGGAAAAAAAGGAGCGATCTTACCTCTTCAGATGTTGGTTTTAGTCCTACAATACATTCCTCAAAAAGGGCGTAGAAGAGCAAATTAATCCATCAACGTGTAGCATTCAATTTATTCCGGACCATTAAAGACGCCACCTTCCGCGTAGAATCATACGTCATCCTCGCCGCCATATTGGATAGGTCAAAGCGGAGAATAAAGATTAGCTGCGTTTAACTGTACCAACAGATTTGCCGTCCAAACGAGATCACATGGGATTACCTTTCACAGGTGAGACTGGAAAAATACTTTTCATTGTATTTGGTTATTATAATGTAATTTTACGAACAGATTTTCCTGACTTTGTGGCTAATATGAAGTCTCGCGCATAATAGTTTATGCGCATGCGTCCTTACTTCTTCTATTGTTCTGGTGTCTCCGAAGGGACCGTCTTACAGCGCCCCTAGAGGTGTGGCATGTGTATTGCATCGTTTTCAGCAAGTGTTGCGTTGCCATATGGACCTGATATTTTACTGATCGTTGCCCATTTGGACGCGATATATTTTTAAATAACATCTTGTTGCCGTTGTCGTGTGGATGTAGCCTAAGACTGCAGTTGACTTGCTGACTGTGGTTGTCGTGAATGGTTTTGCATTCGGGTTTCCATTGGTGAGGGGTTTATAGCATCAACGAAGCTGACTTTGTTAGGACTGTTAATGTTATAGTCATGTTGCCTGTTGTTGCCAGGATGGGGATGGGTTCCCTTTTGAGTCTGGTTCCTATCAAGGTTTCTTCCTCGTGTCATCTGAGGGAGTTTTTCCTTGCCACCGTTGCCACAGGTGTGCTCATTGGGGATAGATTGGGGATAAAATTAGCTCATACTTTAAGTTGTTCAAATTCTGTAAAGCTACTTTGCGACAATGTTTATTGTTAAAAGCACTATACAAATAAACTTGACTTGACTTAATCAGCCAATCCACTGACAGCAGCACAATGCATCAAATCATGCAGATACAAATCAAGAGCTTCAGTTAATGTTCACTTCTTCAAATGATCAGAATGGGAAAAATTGTGATCTCAAAGTGTCACTTTCACTGTGGCATGGGTGTTGGTTTGAGCCAGACCTGTTCAGCCAGGTTTGAGTATTTCAGAAACTGCTGATCTCTTGGGGTTTTTACACACAACAGTCTCTAGAGTTTGCAAAGAATGGAGCAAAAAAAAACAGTGAGTTGAGTGAATGACAGTTCTGTGGGTGGAAACAAATGCCTTGTTGATAAGAGAGGTCAGAGGAAAATGGCCCATATGGACAGTTGAAAGTCACACTTGGAAGACACTCTGGACACTTAGCCCATGTTTACATTAGACCGTATCAGCGGATCATCAGATTAACGTTTTTAAAACGATTAGTGTGCACACAGCAACACCAATACACGATTTGCGTGCACACAGCAACACCAATACACGGATACGCTCGGCTCCGCAGGCATCCTGCGCTCCAAATCACTCCGCCCTGAACAGCGAGTGCCCTCTGGAGGGTGCGCACTCCGGCCCTGCGCAGCTCACAGAGCGCGCGAGTGAAGTGCACGAGCCACGATTCGGGACTGAGCCGCTGTGTGTGTGATCTCAGCACATATCACTTACCACTTGCAAGTGGAAGGATGGCAAGCCTAAAGACAATCATAACTACACAATGGGCAGTATTTGCATCAGTATTTGCAGTATTTTCATACTTTTATACTCTTTAATGAAAGGTGATACAAGGCGGAAGTCCGCGCCGTTTTTCAGCAGTCGCGTCACATGACCAACGCCAGCGAATCAGGAAGGTGGATGTCACAGTGACATTGTCCAATGACGACGCCAGCTAGAGCTCAGCACAGCGTATCCGTGTATTCTCAATGTTTACACAGCACTGGAGCTGACACGATCTGGATTGAATACGTGGACCCTGGCAGATTCCCGTTTCCCGGCGTTTCCAGGCGGTTTAATGTAAACGGACAGTGCATCCGCAAAGAAAACGAGACAGATACGGTCTAATGTAAACTTGGCCTTACAGTAATGCTTTTTTGGCTGAGGACTACAGTTGACTTGCTCACTTTAGGACTGCAGTTGTCATGAACAGTTTTGCACTCAAGTTTCCATCAACGAAGAGTGATAACAACAACAAAACTGACTTCATGTTCTTACCTCCCCTTGCTACACAATGAGCAAATGACGGCACTGATGTTCCATGTGCTTAACATGTGAATAGCTGATGGGTGTGTCGTTAAGAGGCTGCTGCTGGCTGAAGTACTGAAATTCATAAGATTTGTTTTTATTCTCTTTACAAAGTACTAAAGATAAAGTTTGTTTTATATATATATATATATATATATATATATATATATATATATATATATATATATATATAGGGGCGGCACGGTGGTGTAGTGGTTAGCGCTGTCGCCTCACAGCAAGAAGGTCTGGGTTTGAGCCCCGTGGCCGGCGAGGGCCTTTCTGTGCGGAGTTTGCATGTTCTCCCCGTGTCCGCGTGGGTTTCCTCCGGGTGCTCCGGTTTTCCCCACAGTCCAAAGACATGCAGGTTAGGTTAACTGGTGACTCTAAATTGACCGTAGGTGTGAATGTGAGCATGAATGGTTGCCTGTGTCTATGTGTCAGCCCTGTGATGACCTGGCGACTTGTCCAGGGTGTACCCCGCCTTTCGCCCGTAGTCAGCTGGGATAGGCTCCAGCTTGCCTGCGACCCTGTAGAAGGATAAAGCGGCTAGAGATAATGAGATTATATATATATATATATATATATATATATATATATATTTTTTTTTTTTTTTTTTTTTTTTTTTTTAATATATATTTGAGAATTAGAAGATTCAAGGTTTCTAGTGGTGTTACTTGAATGTTTCTAGCACAAAAATTCGCGGAGCTTTAGATGTGTGTTTACTAACAGTCCTAAAAGTCCCCGGTGTTAAAGTCATTCAAATTCTGTAAAGCTGCTTTGCGACAATGTATATTGTTAAAAGAGCTATAAAAAATAGACTTGACTTGACTTGACTTGAAAATGGCCAGATTGGTTCAAGCTCCCAGGAAGGATATAGTAACTCATAGTAACTCTTTACAACCATGATAAGCAGAAAAGTATCTCAGCATGCAACAGCAGAAGACCGCAATGGGTTCCACTCCAGCAAACCAAGAACAGGAATCTTAGAATCAAGAACAAGTTTCTATTAAAGTGCCCAGTGAGTGTGTGTGTTGTATATGAGAGAGAGAGAGAATTTTGAATGTTGCAGGCTTTCCTGAACTGAAAACCATTTCTTCAATCAGAAGTAAAGTTTTGGTATGTTGAGGTTCTCCTTACCCTCAAAAGTGAAAAATGGAGAAAACAGCATTCAAAGATCCCATTCTAATTCTGACAAAAGACACCTAGCTTACCTGTATATTTACACTAATCTATGAAATGTCAAACAATATTATAGCTGTTAAAGTTTTTAAAGAATTTTCTGTTTACAATGGGCAATGAGTTCTCACTGGGTTTTTCAGTTGTTCTTTGGATAGAAGAAGCCAAGAATCCTTTATTTGTCACATCTACACTCAAGCACAGACTTAAGCCCACAGTGAAATTTAACCCATCTGAAGCAGTGAAAACACACACATACCCAGAGCAGTGGGCAGCTATGCTACAGCACCCGGACAGCAGTTGTAGGTTAGGTGCCCTTGCTCAAGGGCACTTCAGCCCAACCTCAGGCCATGGCTGCCCCATGTTAACCTAACCGCATGTCTTTGAACTGTGGGGGAAACCAGAGCACCCAGAGGAAATCCACACAACCATGGAGAGAACATGCAAACTCCACACAAAAAGTCCCCTGTCAGCTGCTGGGCTTGAACCCAGAACCTTCTTGCTGTGAGGCAACCAGTACACCACCCATAAAAGCTGCTGGGGATTGAATCGAGGATCTCATACATGCAAAGCATGTGCTCTACCACTGAGCTACATCCCCTACAGCTAAAGGTTCTTACCTCCCAAAAACCTTTTGAAAAAAAATGGGTTACGTAAGACTTTGTAAAGTTACGTATGTGTGGCCAAAAGTCGAACCAATTTGGCTTCCCTACTTTGTTTTGCACTTCATTTTATATCTACAGATTTTAAACATTCATGAGAAAATAACAAGGCAGAATTAAATCATAAATAACAGGTTTTAGTGGGAGAGTGGTTCATATACATGGCTCATCAAATGATATCATCCCTGCAGTCACTGCATTGATTACTAACCCTTGACCAGACGTGCTTGAGAAAGCAACTTTAAAGAAAATGAAGTCCACTTCAGTGGAATGAAAAATCTAGGTGATCCTACCCATGCAAATCTGGAAGATGAGTCATCGTTTAACACTTAATGGTTCCTCATAGCACTGACTTGTCAAGTAATTCTCCAACTGAATGCTTGCTAACAGCACATGATTGATATTCATACAATTGTTCATTCAAGTGTTTCTGCCACCATATTTAATGAAAGAGGACAAGGGGAAGGGGGGTCATAGAGAGATCACACTGCATGTGTCACAAGCCTCTGCATCTAAACATCTTATCACAGAATCACACCACTGTTAGGTGAAAAGGTTGCTAATCATACCAATCAAGTAAAGCATTTATCTAACCATGAAGTATGTGATAACCGTGAAGGCTCAGGATGACAGATCTCACATATTTTCAGTTCAAAGTGATTGTTTGACAACTCCCACAGCATTACAATTAGTCATGCAAAGGACATCAAATCAGTGAGAAGTAATGCTTTGATTTCTGCAAAGTTTGCACTCAAATATTCAGTTGTGTGAGCCAGATAGTTCCAGGTTCTTTCTCTTTTCTCTTCCTTTCTTTGCCCCATGGTGTCACAGATAATCCCCAGAGAGCTGCAATAGAGCTCCAGACATGTCTGTTGGTGAGTCAGGTGCTCTGGATCACTGCAGTCCTCTGGGCCTCTGTGAATCTGGAAAAGATATGCAGACAGATGGTATACTCAAGGATTTGGATTTGGATTTGGGCTGTGCATGGACCCTGATCTACCATGAACTGATTGAAGAGGCATTGAAGAGGTGTTAAGAGGTGAAGGTGAGATGTATTCAGTGGTGTGCATGCATATATATTCTATGGTGTTACTCAAAATTGAACATGGGGTAAAAAAAGTTGTTACATTACTAAAGGCCAATTTATGCTGACAACCCAGTCCTCGCAGATGGCGTCGCAGATGGCGTCTGTGAAGCCCCCCCCTTCGCAGACGCTCTGCGCGCACCTCCCAAAAATTGTGACCACCGCAGACAGCCTCGCAGACAGCGTCGCAGACAAGAGGGCTCTGATTGGTCCACTCTACATCCGCTGTACACGCACTTCCGCTTCCCTACTTTCCCGGTTTGGTTTGTTTTCATGACTGCCATTTTTAAAAACACGAGTGAAGATGGAGCAGCACGAAGAGCGGTTGATCGAGGAAGTGAGGAAGTAAGTACATCTATACGACTCCAGTTCTAGTCATTATAAGTAACCGGAGGATAAGCACTCCACTAACCACACCCACCAACTACTCCTAGCGATTTCGCGACTTCGCGCCCCCTTGCATTGTGGCGGTGAATAACATCGCGCACGCCTATTACTCCCCGCTCAACGATAAATTACAACTGTCTGCGAAAAGCTATCTGAGAAAGCCTTGTCGCAAGCGCATGCAGAGGCCTTAAGTCTTTAGGAGACACTCTTATCCAGAGCAACATACCCAGAGTGACATACAACATACCCAGAGCAGCCTGGAGTTAGATGCCTTTCTCAAGGGCACTTCAGCCATTCCTGTTGGTCCACGGAATTGAATAAGTGACCTTCTGGTCCCAAAGTTGCTTCTCTAACCAGTAGGCCATGGCTTCCCCCTTTAAATTGTGTTTAGTCTCCACATTGCCCACTTAGTAATTGGCCAGGGTTTGTTCAGTAAGAAGCAGACTTAGGACTGGGGGGTCTTGACAAGTTCTGAGGTGTACACGACAAGTTCTTGTGTGACTGTAATTGGGCAAGGGGTGACACAGTAGTGTAGTGGTTAGCATTGTGGTCTCACAGCAAGAAGGTTCTGGGTTTGAGCCCAGTGGCTGATAGGGGCCTTTCTGTGTAGAGTTTGTATGTTCTGTGTGGGTTTCTTCTGGGTGCTCCAGTTTCCCCTACAGTCCAAAGACATGCAGTTATTCTAACTGGCTATGACATATGGACTAAATTGTCCATTGATCAAGCTTGGAGAGGGATGGGGTCCACCAAGTTCAAATGCCCTAGATGCACCAAGGATGGACTGTTAAAATGGCCCTACAGCCCTTACCAGCTATGGGAAGAAGAAGAATCAGGCAGGGGCAATGGGATGCCAGGACCTTCTTTGTAGAATAGACCTGGGGTCATGGCAAACTTTTCTATTATTTCTATTTTCTGTTTCACTCTATGCAAGCTGCATAGAGTGAAACAGAAGACATGTTGATTCAGTTGTTGGTCTCAACAAGCAAAATGGAAATGCTTTTCCATGTAGCAAGTTATAATCCCACATCCAGACACCTGGGTTAGATAATAAAACAGTACACCAGTTAAAGGCCCATTAATATTGGCAGGACATTCATGGGGATATGCATGTTGGTGGTGTGCGTCATGCAACAAATGTCATTTGATGGCTCAACCAGCCACCCTTTTGTGCCATCTTCCTCCCCTTTTGAAAGAACTGGGAGGCCATGGCCTAATGGATAGAAAAGCAGTTTTGGCACCAAAAGGTTGAGCAAGGCACCTAATCCACAGATTAGGTGTTATATGTCACTCTGGATAAGAGTGTCTGCTAAATGCCTGTAATGTAATGTAACTGGTATGGATCTTGTTGAGCCATTAGACTGGTCAGTATGGGGGATATCATTTCAAATTAGTCCTTGTGAACTATATGTATTGTTGTTTTGATCTCCAGAGTTGGGATCCCCAATAACTGATTCATTATAGTTCTGTCACATACACTAGGCAAACTTTCTGAAACTTTGGGAACTAAAGCAATTTGAAGCATCTTATTAAAGCACTGGTCACAAACTGATGAGTTAGTGGAGTGCTTTAATAAGATGTTTAAAAATATTATTCACAAATTCGTACATGGTGATGTGCAAAATTGGGATAAAGGTTGAAAGCTCTATTATCTGCAGCTTGAGGGATGCCCCAGGCCTACATGAGGTTCGTTTTCCCCTTTTTACATGGGCAGAAACTCTGAGGAGTGTGGGATGCTAGGGAGGATGGTCTAACTCCTAGTAAAAGTGAAGTTCATAACTAATGTGAAAGAGATAACCTGTTGTCTGTTGTCAAATAAATATTTGTGAATATATGTGTGTGTGTGTGTGTGTGTGTGTGTGTGTGTGTGTGTGTGTGTGTGTGTGTGAGTGAGAGAGAGAGAGAGAGCTGAGCCTGATGTGTGCCCATGAGAAAGCAAAACAGAAAGTGTTAAGTGAACTGGAAAGTTATTTGCTTGAAAAGTTTTTACATTACTAACTGACTACCATGCCAAATAAAAAGTTAATGTGTGCGTGCGCCGCATGCGCTGAGCGATGGACTGCTCACATTGCTACGTGTGATAATTATTCATATATTCCATTGAAATGTTGCACAGCTACTTTACAAGTTCAGAGACTTGGACATGAAGCATAGCTTTGTTCTGCACATGAAACATGAAAATGACTGACTCACCAGCCCGCTTATTTTAACTGGTTTTAATTCCACATTAAATTACAACAGTCAACTCTGGAATAGAACACTTGCTTACTCATGAGGATGAATGCATGCATGCACAAGCTTGCATTTTAATGAAGCAAGGTGGGATGACTGTGCTTGCATAAAGAAAGAAAGAAAGATCTATACATATCAACCACCTTAATCTGGTCAGGTGTGTTAGCATAAAATGCATACATCATTATAAAAATGTCCGTAATGTCATAGTCCTGCAGTGGTGAAAAATCAGTAGGTCCTTTTATGGGCTTTTAAAACCAGTTCCTGAGTGTTTGAGAGTTTGCAGCAATGGTGGAAAAAATCCAGTCATTATAGAGTTTTTTTTTCTGCAATATTATGAAAGACACTGAATTGCTCTCTGTTTTTTTTATACGTTTCTCTCACTCGTTAATAAAGTTCACCTTTTCTCACAAGACTGGTTTGACGCACATAGCCGAGGTGATGTCGCCTGTTGTTGCCGTGGTTACTGAGGAATTCCTCAGCATGCTGGTCGGAAAGACCATATAAGGTAAAATACACACACACACACACACACACACACACACACACATCCAGAGAGGGAGAGGAAATTATAAGCTGAACACTGCAGATACTGCAGATATAGAATTTGAAAAAGACTAAAGACACCCACACACACCACAGAGACAAACATCTGAGGTGATTCCCAGTCAACCTCTGCATGATGCATGAGAAAGACACGTGGAGAAAAAAAGAGGACAAGAATGAGAAATGCCATATTTTTGACAGTGCTGCTCTTCTTTGTAAATGTTTCCTGGTTGCAGTGTGGGTGTGTGTACATGAGTGCATGAGTGTCAGCTTTAAAAAAAAAAACATTTCAGCAACGAAAGGTGTACCCTGTCATTTTAACAGCCGTTTCAAATCTGTGTTTTAACTCTTTCCTGTATAAATTATTTTGAAAAAAAAAATCAGAAAAATAAGGCATATAATTTGCATAGAAACATACACACTATGGCCAAAAGTATGTGGACACATGACCATACAGTATGGTTCTTCCCCAAACTGTTGCTGCAAAGTCTGAAGACATTTATAACTAGATAAGTCTATGTATGCTGTAGCATTTCAATTTCCCTTCACTAGAACTAAGAGGCCCAAACCTGTCCCACATGCCCCTGTGCACAAAGTGAGCTCCCTGACGACCTAGTTTGCCAAGGTTGGAGTGGAAGAACTCGAGTGGCCCTGACCTCAACCCCACTGAACACCTTTGGGATGAACTGTGCCCCAGACCTTCTCACCCAACATACCTGACCTCATTAATACTCTTGAGGCTGAATGATCACAAATTCCTATAGTCACTCTCCAAAATGTAGTGGAAAGCCTTCCCAGAAGAGTGGAGTCTGTTAGTGTAGCAAAGCTGGACTAAATCTGGAATGGGATGGTCAGGTGTCCATTATAAAAATTTGGACATAAAGTATATATTAAAAGTGGTAACTAATCCAAAGGGTAACATAAATCAGAATATTGATTGATGTTAAATTACAATAATGGTGGCAAGTGATTTGGAGATGATCTTTAGACACTATTCACAAAACAGTTAAAGTGCTGAGGAGTCTTTGTATTGTACAACTGAAAATACCCTCCCATGAGTGTTGCCATGATGACCAGTGACAAGAAAAGGACTTTGCTGAAAACATGGGTTGTTTATATCAGAGCAGAAAACAATGTTTTAAATTTTTACTGGTTGCTATATGGCAACCGTTGCCTCCTGTAATCAGCACAAGCATTTCAGTGAGTAATAATGCAATTCCGTGACTCTCCAGTGTTATCACTGAATGGCAAGCAATTGTCAAAGCACTCTGCTGAACACAAGCGGAATGTAATGAAGGCCTGAGGACTGTCCCAAATAATTGCTATGATACCCCCTTGATCACTTGTGTACTATATTTGGGAAAATAGTATTGGTTGTTAGCTCATCCAGCTGACAGATGATGAGTTTATACCATCATGTGATGTCCGGCGTCCGTCCAGTGTCATCCACATTTCATGAAAATCGCTTCTTCTCTCTCAGTTCTTCACTGATTTTTATTATTTTTGGCAGGAAGATGGGTCTGTCTGAGGTGCATATAGCTTCTACCCAAATTTGCATAATGGAAATTAATAATGAAGATATGATGTAATTAATCAATCCTTAGCAAGCAGTTTCCACACAAATCGCTTCTTCTCCCTCAATTCTTCACCATTTTTGATTCTTTCTGGTAGGGGTACCTAGGGTGCATATAACTTCTACCCGGATTTGCTTAATTACAATTATTAATGAAGTTATGGACTAATTAAGCCTTAATGAGCAGTTCAACAAAAATTGCTTCTTCTTGGTCAATTCCTCACCATTTGGATTCTTTCTGTCAAATAGGTCGGTATTCCTAGGGTGTATATAGCTTCTATATATAGCTTGTATATAGTGTATATAGTTTGCAACATTTATTCTGCACTTTAGATCATTCCTTCTGGACTAGACGGGACCGGAGTGAGCTACTCCATCATTGACGGTCTCGTATGTAATATTTTTTCCACTGTACAGCAGTCACATGATGTCTCTTTTAATATTAATAACTGAATATTTTTTAATGTAATACATGTATAAAATATATTAAATTTTTTTGACAATAAACCAAAAGAGAGTTATGTATATTCTTTAGCAACAATTGCACTATACAGAACTACAGCATTTGCCATAGAAGTCATACAATCAAATTGTACATTCATCACCCAGCCCATAAGAGAGTTGTACTAACATTAACACAAAAAAATGTTCTCAGACAGTACAGGATACACAATGTGAAATGGCCCTCTGATCTCTGTTATTTTTGCTGAAACTCCTTAATGCATTAATGCATAATTACTTAATCACAATTCATTTCTCTCTCTGAAGAAAAAAACACACAGTTCCAGCTGGTGTGAGACCAACCTACATGGGAGATCCCTGATACATGCCAACCTACGCGCAGAGAGAGGTGGACAAGCTCAAGTGCACATTCACACATTCTGTGAGCAGGGAAGCCCATATTCATACAGTTTCCGGCCCCCGCTAGAACAGAGAGAGAGAGAGAGAGAGAGAAATCCCTTCGACTGGTTGGCAGTACAGGGAACCTATCTGTATTCTCCGCCCTGGAATGCATTAACCTGCAACCGCCTACCTCCCATCTGGATAAGAGAGAGGGAGGGAGGTGAGAAATATTCCTCTCTCTCTCTCTCTCTCTCTCTCTTTCTCATAGCAAGAGCTTGAAATGATTATAGATACAGTGGTGCTTGAAAGTTTGTGAACCCTTTAGAATTTTCTATATTTCTGCATAAATATAACCTAAAACATCATCAGATTTTCACACAAGTCCTAAAAGTAGATAAAGAGAACCCAGTTAAACAAATGAGACAAAAATATTATACTTGGTCATTTATTTATTGACAAAGATGATCCAATATTACATATCTGTGAGTGGCAAAAGTATGTGAACCTCTAGGATTAGCAGTTAATTTGAAGGTGAAATTAGAGTCAGCTGTTTTCAATAAATGGGATGACAATCAGGTGTGAGTGGGCACCCTGCTTTATTTAAAGAACAGGGATCTATCAAAGTCTGATCTTCATAATACATGTTTGTGGAAGTGTATCATGGCACGAACAAAGGAGATTTCTGAGGACCTCAGAAAAAGCATTGTTGATGCTCATCAGGCTGGAAAAGGTTACAAATTCATCTCTAAAGAGTTTGGACGCCACCAATCCACAGTCAGACAGATTGTGTACAAATGGAGGAAATTCAAGACCATTGTTACCCTCCCCAGGAGTGGTCAACCAACAAAGATCACTCCAAAAGCAAGGCATGTAATAGTTGGCGAGGTCACAAAGGACCCCAGGGTAACTTCTAAGCAACTAAAGGCCTCTCTCACATTGGCTAATGTTAATGTTCATGAGTCCACCATCAGGAGAACACTGAACAGCAATGGTGTGCATGGCAGGGTTGCAAGGAGAAAGCCACTGCTCTCCAAAAAGAACATTGTTGCTTGTTTGCAGTTTGCTAAAGATCACATGCACAAGCCAGAAGGCTATTGGAAAAATGTTTTGTGGATGGATGAGACCAAAATAGAACTTTTTGGTTTAAATGAGAAGCATTATGTTTGGAGAAAGGAAAACACTGTATTCCAGCATAAAAACCTTATCCCATCTGTGAAACATGGTGGTGGTAGTATCATATTTTGGGCATGTTTTGCTGCATCTGGTACAGGATGGCTTGCCATCATTGATGGAACAATGAATTCTGAATTATACCAGCGAATTCTAAAGAAAATATCAGGACATCTGTCCATTAGCTGAATTTCAAGAGAAGGTGGGTCATGCAGCAAGACAACAACCCTTAGCACACAAGTCATTCTTCCAAGGAAAGGTTAAAGAAGAATAAAGTTAATGTTTTGGAATGGCCAAGCCAAAGTCCTGACCTTAATCCAATCGAAATGTTGTGGAAGGACCTGAAGCGAGCAGTTCATATGAAGAAACCCACCAACATCCCAGAGTTGAAGCTGTTCTGTACAGAGGAATGGGCTAAAATTCCTCCAAGCTGGTGTGCAGGACTGATCAACAGTTACCAGAAATGTTTAGTTGCAGTTGTTGCTGCACAAGGGGGTCACACCAGATACTGAAAGCAAAGGTTCATATACTTTTTCCACTCACAGATATGTAATATTGGATCATTTTCCTCAATAAATAAATGACCAAGTATAATATTTTTTGTCTCATTTATTTGACTGGGTTCTCTTTATCTACTTTTAGGACTTGTGTGAAAATCTGATGATGTTTTAGGTCATATTTATGCAGAAATATAGAAAATTCTAAAGGGTTCACAAACTTTCATGCACCACTATATTACACACACCGAACACTGATCAACCATCAAATTAAAAACAGTGACAGGTAATTCAACTGGGCAGTATTTGGATATAATTTTATATTAATCCTTTTGAACAACACTGATCAGCCATAACATTAAGGCCACACTAATAGGTGACATGAATAACCTTGATTATCTCATTACAATGGCACCTGTCAAGGGGTGGGATATATTAGGCAGCAAGAGAACAGTCAGTTCTCACAGTTGATGTGTTGGAAGCAGGAAAAATGGGCAAGTGTAAGGATCTGAGCGATTTTAACAAGGGCCAAATTGTGATGGCTAGATGACTGGTTCTGAGCATCTCCAAAATGGTACATCTTGTGGGGTGTTCCTGGTATGCAGTGGTTAGTACCTACAAAAAGTGGTCCAAGGAAGGACAACCGGTGAACCGGCGACAGGTTCATGGGTGTCAAAGGCTTCGCATGGGGCACGAAGGCTTGCCCATATGGTCCAATCCCACAGAAGAGCTACTGTAGCACAAACTAGTGAAAAAGTTAATACTGACACCTTTCTGTTTTTGCCAGCATTAACCTTTTCAGCAGTTTGAGTTCTGTTATGTTGTTTATTGTATTGTGCTTGTGGGGAAGTCATGGCCTAATGGTTACAGAGGCAGCTTTGAGACCCCAAGGTTACCAGTTTAATTCCCTAGACCAGCAGAAATGGCTGAAGTGCCCTTGAGCAAGGCACCTAACTGCTCCTCTGGGTATATTGTACAATGCTCTTGCATTGTGTCTGCTAAATGCCATTAATGTAATGTGTTCTTTAAAATTGAATATGATCTTTCATTACTATGTATTACTCAAAGTCTGAAAACGCAATTTTTTTTGTTGTTGTTATTTTGACCAGTTGTCATTTTCTGCAATTAAATGGTCTAAGTGACAATATTCATGTGAATTTGGAGGAAATGTCAGTAGTTTAAGGAATAAAACAAAAATGTTTATGTTCCTCAAACACATATCAATAAATAGTAAAACCATAGAAACTAATAATTTTGCAGTAGTCTCTTAAATTTTCCAGAGGTGCCATTTGGAGTATTTCTAGATCATTAACAATCATGTCTCAAAATTGACAGATCTGGCTTACATCTACCTTGCTTCTTCTTTCAGCACTTCAGTTAAAAATGAACCATGAGGTTGTTCAGGGGAAAAGGAAATGATTTTAACCTGATCCCATGAGAAATTTAAACCATGTGGCTGGAGTTCATACAAACCTAATCTCATCGCTAGCCCTAACCTTACAATTTACAACTTATCATACACATTTAGGGATCTATATATTACACACAGCTCCTTTAAATGACATTTTCCATCCAATTCCATCAATTTTCCTTATGTACAAGGAAATTCTGTTTCCAAATTCCATTATGTTGCTTTATTATGACTGAGTTAACACCAACATATCTCAAGACTGGGGCGGCATGGTGGTGTAGTGGTTAGCGCTGTCACCTCACAGCAAGAAGGTCTGGGTTCGAGCCCCATGGCCAGCAAGGGCCTTTCTGTGTGGAGTTTGCATGTTGTCTGGGTGCTTTGGTCTCCCCCAAAGACATGCAGGTTAGGTTAACTGGTGACTCTAAATTGACTGTAGGTGTGAATGGTTGTCTATGTGTCAGCCCTGTGATGACCTGGTGACTTGTCCAGGGTGTGCCCTGCCTTTTGCCCGTGGTCAGCTGGGATGGGCTTCAGCTTGCCTGGGACCCTGTAGAGTGATAAACCGGCTGGAGATGATGAGATATCTCAAGACTCTGTTTACATATCACCAACATATTTACTGTTTATATTACAGATATATATTTGCCAACATATCACAAAACTCTGTTTGCATGGTCAGTACTCAATTTGTCTTCAAGAATGTTACTTGCATGCATCACTTTTCAAAGTCAAAGTCCCTCTCACACCAGAATCTGGTCTTCCCAGGCAGTCTCCTGTCCCACTACTAACCAACTCTTTAAGGTGTATGGGTGTGGCACCAATCTCCATTTTGATAGCCATTGGCCTCTCACCTATACAGCTAGGGTTACAGTGGGGGCTAGTCCTCTGGTAACCATGAGACCCCACTCACATCTGTATTGCAGCGTACCTTGCCAGATGGTAGTAGGTACCATTTTTATGATGGTCTTTGGTATGACCTGACCGCGAGTAGAACTTGCCATCTCCCAGTCAAGAGGTGGACACTCTAACCACTAGGCCAAATTGTGGTGCATGCATCACTTTTACCTATGTGCAATACTGGCGCTTGCACTACACCCTGAGACAATGCATGCACAGCTCTTAATTATTTCTATTTCTAGTTTAATTTTACTTCCATTTTTATATTTAGGGCTTTGAATTTCTTTTTACTGCTATACTGTTAAACTCCTGTAGGACTCCAATTCTGAGAGACTTGTTTCTGGTTCTTATCTCATCCAACACATTTCATTGTAAGTTGACCCTGTGCTAACATATATATGACCAGCAACACTGAACTAAACTGAAATGAACTGACCACAGCCAACACTTTAAGCTGGCCCACAAAGCTCCACTGAATGAGCACGTTAACATCTGGTGGCCATTAAGAATTTATTTTGGCATGATATGGAATGATACAACATGATATGAGTTGTACCAGTCCGCTGTGGTGAAGAGAGAGCTGAGCCAGAAGGCAAAGCTTTTTATATACCAGTCAATCTATGCTCCAACCCTCACCTATGGTCATGAGCTTTAGGTAGTGACCGAAAGGATGAGATCACAGATACAAGCAGTTGAAATGAGCTTTCTCTGTAGGGTGGCTGGGGTTACCTTTAGAGATAGGGTGAGGAGCTCAGACATCCAGAGGGCTCTTGGAGTAGAGCCGCTGCTCCTTCATGTCAAAAGGAGTCAGCTGAGGTGGTTTGGGCATCTGATTAGGACACCTACTGGGCGCCTTCCTTTGCAGGTTTTCCGGGCATGTCCAACTGGGAGGAGACCTCAGGGTAGACCCAGAACACATTGGAGAGATTATAAACTATCTCATCTGGCCTGTGAGCACCTTGGGATCCCCCAGGAGGAACTGGAAAGCATTGCTGGGGAGAGGGACGCTCCCCAGCAATCCTGGGGATTCAATACCCTGCTTAGCCTTCTGCCACCATGACTCAACTTCGGATAAGCAGAAGAAAATGGTTGGATGGATGAATGGATGGATGATATGGATCAACATTAACAAGCTGTTACTCTTTTCTTCAAAAATATCAGAAATAAGATTCCCAATGCTGTGAAAACTTTAAACATGTCTGTTAATATGTTGGAATTAAACCCATTTTGGCCACAATATACTCACCACTAACCTTTCTGATAAAAAATTCATATTTAATCATTGAAAGACATTCAAGACGGAAATTTTAACCACATTATGCATGTACTAACAATGAGAACATCTGGCTAACCAAACCACAACAAATCTAATTAATACTCTACAATCAATACTGTAATCAATACTCTATAACCCCATATATGGTTTATACTAACAAGATTAGTGTTTGACTTGTATCATTTGGATAGATAAACTAAATTGACAGGAACATTTGCACAACAGTAATGATGGCCAAGATTGTTTTTGGGCTGCATATTACTTTTGACCCAAGCTGCCAGGTTTGAATGCTGACGCACTTCCCTGTTTAGTTCTGTGGATTAATGCCAACCTGACTAAAGACTACAGTGTTATATTGCTCTGTGAACTTCTATTTTAAAAATGGTGATTTGAAAACTCCAGATTCGTGTTCCTCAAATTTCCTACAGAGGAATAGAGGGAAAGACATGGTGCCTTTTCCGCCTACTACCTTATGGCAAGAGAGAGAGAGACATCATCTGGCTGCTGTAAGGCTGAAGAACAGCTAAATGAATATCACAAGCAACACATTAGCATCAGAGATTGAATCATGTTTGAAAGTTCTGCCTGCCAAATTGTCCTTCATCTCTGTCTTCTCCAAAGAATGTGTTATTTCAGTTTTTATTTTGAGGCCCAATGGTGACTCCATTTTGACACTTCAAAGCCAATAATAGTAAGAGTGTAGGTTCAAATCCCAGGATTGCCAAAAAACAAACAGTCTATTAAAAAAATCTAACAGATTTCATCACATAATGGAACTTGGATTGATGGGTTTAAAAATTGATCACAATGCCTTTGACCGTGGCATGTTTGTTGGTGGTAAATGGGCCGATTTGGGCCCTGTACTACGAAGCGGGTTTTCTGGCTTACCAGGGTAACTTCGAGAGTAACTTGATCACGTGCAGCGTAACTTCCCGATTTACCCATACTACGAAAGTTGGCTATGTTCAAACCGAGGTATGCCGCCATGGCAATTTACGCTGCATCGCAAACCTGCTCGTCTCAGGTTATGTTCTTGGTTAACCCGAGGTTTCCGATTAACCACACCCTTTTTAAACACCACCTCTCCACCGACATTTCCTCTAGAGACAATGCCAGCGTACCTGGATGACCCGTGCGATATCGGAGCGCAGATTAGAGATGGGATTTATGGCTCTTTGATGGGATCCGCATCTTTGTGATCCGTTCTTTGAAAAGAGCCGTTCAAAAGACTGGCTCATTTGGCTCTTTTTAAATATTTATTCAGTTTTAAGAAGACAGTGTCTAAAGAAGCCAGATCCCTCTGCTTAGACAGTGACATCAATATTTCTGGACATACCTTTTATATAAAGCAACATAGACTTACATTATTGTAACCCCTAAACGCTCATAAATAACCATTAAAAAACAATGAGGGCTTCAATGAATGTCCATGCAGAACGGCTTTTCTGTAAAAAAAAAAAAAAAGAACCCACTCAAGAACATAGTTATCAAGAACGCAAGAATATTTTATAGAAAAACACTTGTTTTACAAAAATATTTAAGTCTGAGATACAACTACAATAAATATAACACAAGAACTAGTTATCACACAAGAACATTTTAATAGAAAAAAACAAACTTTCTATATTAAAAATATTGAAATTGTAACAAAAATAGATACAACTAAACAGTCAGATAAATAGATAAAGTTATAACAAGAACACACGATTATTTTAATAGGAAAAAACAAACTATTAATGCAAAAAATATATTATTATTAGAAAAATAGATACAACTAGACAAACAGATAAATAAATAAAATACACAAAAATAGAACAAACAAAATGACGATAGAATAAATTAAATGAACGTCCGTGCAAAGTAGTTTTCCCACAATATTATCATTAATATCACACAACAACATTATAAACTATATACAAAACAATTTGAACTATTAGGCAAACAGATAAAACTTGAATAAATAAAAGGCAAATGAATGCTTGCTTGCACGCGCACACACACACACACACCATTATGAATGATGTTTTTATATTTCATTTTCACCTGTTGCCAGGTGCGTTTGGCACTGCTGTTGCCTCTGAAATGTTCACAGGACATACACCAACTTAGTCAAAGGGACTGAACAGTCAGTCATCCTAATTCATGTGACTCTGTGCACATATCAGCTTAAGTAGGCTACTCCATGAATTTACCATACCAAATTTTATTCAGGATTTTTTGGACATTAAACAAGCTATATATGACTGGGGCCACATCGAAGGACCATTTTCTGTGACTTGTGATTGATCATGAAGCTTTCTCTCATCCTATACTTCTGTTCTGGAACATGTAGAAGGGAGAATGTACTTACGCATTTACCCGATCGGCAATTCATTGCCAACATGCTTGCCGCTCCTTATTGGCAGCCGCTGTGTTAGATTTTGCTCTTAATGTTGTTTTGAACTCCTCGTAGCTTTGCATTATGACAGCGCATTCTTCCTCCGTGAAGTACGGCGGCCGTGCCATTGTGAACAGTGGTGATTTGCGCTGATAACCTCCCCTTTAACGTGAACGCACATTAACCCTGATTAGGTTAACACAGGTTCAACAAATCAACTTCATAACTGGCGTCGTAGTACCGTTTAACCCCAAACAAGATAACCAGGTTTTGTCAACCCCGGTTTAGTGGGGGAACCCTGGGTTACTTCTGGGTAGGTTGACCTCCGTTTGTAGTACAGGGCCTTGGTTAGTTCATAAACTGTTGACATCCTGGGATTTTCCACACGCAACAATCTCTGGATTTTACACAGAAGGGTGTGAAAAACAAACAAACAACAACAAAAAAAACATTCAAGGATGCAGGTGGAAACACCCTGCACATGTAATGGCAAAGACTGATTCAAACTAACAGGAAGGAACAAGAAGGTTACACCAACTCAAATAACTACTCTAACAACTGTGCTGAGAAGAAAAGCATCCCAGAATGCACAATATGTTGAATCTTGAGGCAGAGAGGCTGCAGTGAGCACATGTTAACCAAAACTGGTCAGTTGAAGTTTGGAAAAGCATCACCTGGTCTTTTTCTGATCTTTAGCTGTCTCTTTTGGTGAACTTATGCCCACTGCAGCCCATCAACTTCAAAGTTAAATGTATAATACATCCAGTTCTTGGCTAACAAGAGTTGAACCTGATGTGGTCTTTTGCCTGTACAGTCCATTGACCTCTAGGTTTGGTGTTTTATGCTTTCTCAGAAGCTTTTCTACTCAGCACAGTTGTAAAAATTTGGTGATTTTTGTTTTACTGTAGAAAGTCTAGTAAGATAGCTAAACATCAGGACATTGCTGTTTCCATATTGACTTTGCCAAGTTGCATGATTAAAAAAAAACAACGTTCCAAACTACCAAGGTCTGTACCTCATTATCTTCAGAGCTAGTTGTAGCCATATCTTAATGTACTTATTAACCTCCAGAGATGAGAGCTTGAGTCTGGCATAGACCTGTATCAAAATACAACCACAGTTTCACCAAGTCGTTGACTGTTGAAGGAACTATCTGAGTGCTCCACTGTTGGTGTTTCAGCAGATAGATTATTGTACAACCCCAAATCAGAAAAGTTGGGATGGTATGGAAAATGTAAGCCTAAGCTGAACACTTGTGATCTCCGATCCCTCAGACAGCACTGCATCAAGAACCATCATTCATCTATAGCTGATATAACCACATGGGCTTGGGATTACTTTGGCAAACCTTTGACAAGCACTACAGTACAGAGTTACATCCACAAATACCAGTTAAAACTTTACTGTGCAAAACGGAAACCTTATGTTAACTGCATCCAGAAGCGCCGTTGCCTTCTCTGGGCTCAGAGGCATCTGGGATGGACCATCACACAGTGGGAACATGTATTGCATTCAGATGAATCAGTATGCAGGTCTTTTTTTTTTTTTTGAAGAAATGGACACCGTGTCCATTTGGTATCTCTTCAAGATACCATCCAGACTATTACCAGGAACAAGTCCAAAAGCCAGTGTGTGTCATGGTATGGGGTTGTGTCAGAGCTCTTGGAAAAGGTAACTTACACTTCATTTGTACATTGAGATTTGGGGGCAACATATGCTGCCTTCAAGATAACATCTTTTCCAGGGATATTTCAACAAGACAATGAAGAACCACATTCTGCACACATTACAAAGGCATGGCTGTGGAAGAAGAGGGTGCCTGTCCCCTCTGTCCCCAATAGAGAATGTGTGGGAAATTTTGGAATGAAAAATATGACAATATAGACCTCGTATATATATTTATTTATTTAAACCCCTCATGTAGTTATTAATTTTGTTTCTACCTATTGATAATATTCATCCATTTATTTATTCATCTTCAGTAAGCACTTTATCCTGGTCAGGGTTATGCTGGATCTGGAGTCTATCCTCATAATACTGGGTGCAAAGCAGGTGAATTTGCCACTTGGTGGAATGGGACACCAGTCCATCTGCCTGTGATATTTAGTTACAGATTTAATTGGTTCTAATTCCCAAAATATATCTAGTAGCCTAATGTGACTACTCTTACCTCCCACATGTGCAACTTTTTAAGTGCTTCTTGCTAGATCACAGTCCAGATGCAGACCTCCAGTATCAACTACAGTAGATGGCCTGTGAACATTTCTGGCAATTTTCTAAAATAAAAATACTGAACCTCTGATTTGTATCTGTAGTTCTTCTTTCTTCTTCTTAAGCCTGTGGTTCCAAAGAGGAACATAGGCCACTGACAATCTTTCTCCACTCTGTCTTGTTCTGTGCTTCTTTCTCCAAGTGCTTCCAGGTGTAGCAAGCTGTCTGGATCTCTGCTATTGTGTTCCATCTCCAGATATTCCGGGGGCAACCTCTCTTTCTTTCCCCTTGGGGGTTCCACTGTAACACCAGTCTTGTGATGTTGGTCCTAGATTTCTGTAGGGTATGGCCAATCCACCCCCATTTTCTTTGCTGTATTTAGGTTACCATGGGTGTTTCTTTTGTTCTTGTCAGCAATTCTTCATCAGTAATTTTTTTTCTGGCCACCATATCCTTAGGATCCAATGTAAACATTTGTTGATAAAAGCCTGGATCTTCTTTAGGAGTGTTTTTGTTGTTCTCCAAGTTTCTGCCCCATACAACAAAACTGTTTTCACATTGGAGTTGAAGATCCGCAGTGAAGATAAAAGGAAACATCATAGAGGAAGGGCGGCATGGTGGTTAGCACTGTCGCCTCACAGCAAGAAGGTCCGGGTTCGAGCCCTGTGGCCGGCAAGGGCCTTTCTGTGTGGAGTTTGCATGTTCTCCCCGTGTCTGCGTGGGTTTCCTCCAGGTGCTCCTGTTTCCCCCACAGTCCAAAGACATGCAGGTTAGGTTAACTGGTGACTCTAAATTGACCGTAGGTGTGAATGTGAGTGTGAATGGTTGTCTGTGTCTATGTGTCAGCCCTGTGATGACCTGGCGACTTGTCCAGGGTGTACCCCACCTTTCGCCCGTAGTCAGTTGGGATAGGCTCCAGCTTGCCTGCGACCCTGTAGAACAGGATAAAGCAGCTAGAGATAATTAGATGAGAATGAGATCATAGAGGAAGTCGAGGATTTCACCTACTTAGCAGCAGCACAGGAGGAACAGGAAAAGATGCAAGAGCCAGAATGGGAAAAGCTAGGACACCCTTTGTAATGGTGAGAAACATCTGGAAGGCACGCAACATCTCGACCTCCACAAAATTGTGGTATCTGTAGTTACCTCCACCAAATTTGTTGGAGGAGGTTATGTTTTTGCCTCAGTTTATTTGCTTGCCTGTTCTCAACATAACTCAAAAAGTAGTGAATGGATTTGGATGAAATTTGGTGGAAAGTGGGCCATGGGCCAAGGAACAAGTGATTTGATTTTGATGCAAATCCGGATATGTATGTGAATCCAGGATTTCTTTGTCTGTTCCCAATGTGACTCAAAAAGTAGTGGACAAATTTGGATGAAATTTGGTGTACAGATTTAGTATTATCCTAGGTTCAAGTGTTTTCATCCTGAGGAAGCTGAGATTGTTCAATGTGTGCAGCAAGATGTTGGAGATCTTTTCTCAGTCTGTTGTGGCCAGTGTGCTTTTCTTTGAGGTGGTTTGTTGGGGAAGCAGCATTGGAGCCAGTGCCACCAACAGACTCAATAAAATGATGAAGGATGGCTCCAAAATTGGCTGCAAACAGAACACTTTTGAGGCTGTGGTGGAGAGGAGGACTCTGAATAAACTGTTATCCATCGTGGATAATCCTGACCACCCTTTCCACCACACACTGGACAGACAGCAGACCACCTTCTCCAAAAGACTGTTACAGCTTTGCTGTCGTAGGGACCAATACAGGAAATCTTTCCTGCCCCAAGCTATCATCTGGTACAATAACTCAGCTCTGTCTGACAGAGAAATCTCTGACCTCTCTACTGTATAGTACTGTATTCGATCCTGGTCCTTATGTAACTTTTGCACCACCAGAGCTTGTTTGTTTACTGTCATTAGTCACTTTTGCACCATTAGAGTTTATTTGTTCCATCCATCCATTATCCATAACAGCTTATCCTATGCAGGGTCATGGGCAAGCAGGAGCCTATCCCAGATGACTATGGGCAAGGGGCGGGGTACACCCTGGACAAGTCGCCAGATCATCACAGGGCTGACACACACCAGATCATCATCAGTTTATTTGTTTTTACGTATTTATTTATGATCCATTCAATACTGCCACCCTTGCATACTTTTTATCTTCATTTATCACAGTTCTTGTGTTTAGCACTATTAATGCACATTCACATGTATAAAGCACATATATAGACATATATTCTTTATGATTACATTTTTATCTGTATATTGTATAGCCAGCTTGTTCTTAGGATTTTTTTTTTTATTCTGTTTTATGTCATGGTGATGTAGTGGTTAGCATTGTCGCCTCACAGCAAGAAGGTTCTGGGTTTGAGCCCAGCGGCCAACAGGGACCTTTCTGTGTGGAGTTTGCATGTTCTGTCTGTGTGGGTTCTCTCTGGGTGCTCCGGTTTCCCCCACAGTCCAAAGACATGCAGGTTAGGCTAATTGGTGGCTCTAAATTGACCATAGGTGTGGATGGTTTTGTCTCTGTGTCAGCCCTGCAATGATCTGGTGACTTGTCCAGGGTGTATCCTGCCTCTCGCCCATAGTCAGCTGGGATAGGCTCCAGTTTGCCTGCAACCCTGCACAGGATAACTGGTTACAGATGATGGATGGGATCAATAAAGTCAATCTATCTATCTATCTATCTATCTATCTATCTATCTATCTATCTATCTATCTATCTATCTATCTATCTATCTATCTATCTATTTGATTTATGTAATGGATCTGTATTCGGTTATATGTTTAATGTTGACGGATTTTCAACCATTTAGCCGAGTTTAGAGTGAATATACTGTATACTAAACACCTCATTCCGAATCTATAATGAGAAAGAATTCACTCTGACTGACAAACACTTCAAAGGGACAGTAAGGCCTGAAGCTGCTTTCTAACAACGTTCCACAGAGTGACATTTGGGCTCCAAGAAAAAGACAGAACAAGTGTCATAATAAGGTACACTCTGTGTGTGTGTGTGTGTGTGTGTGTGTGTGTGTGTGTGTGTGTGTGAGATGATGATGAATATGACCATCGAAGGTGGAAGGCAGAAAGAAGGTGCCAGAACACTGAAACTACAGAAAATATCAAACCATCTTCTCTGCTCCACACCATATTTCAACCCATCCCTTCTCTCGCTCTCTCTCTCTCTCTCTTACACACACGCACACAAAATAGTGTCACCACATCATTATTATTATTTGTACAAAGACCTGAGGTGCAAAACATCTTACACAACATGTATGGAAAAACTGTCTCATCCTTCCTTTCCTTTTTTTCCACATCCTCTTCACCCCTTTGCTTATTATCAGCTATTTTTTTTTCCTCTCAAGTGTTCTAGGAAGTGTACCTGCTGTTCAGAAACGTCACCATGTTTTATTTTTACTTTATTTTTCTGCCTCAGCTCAGCAACAGCTTCTTTCAGACTTAGATGGGATTTTTCCTCTCTCCAGCCATGAGTTTTTTACCAAAAACTAATAATCGTGTGAGTGCCCTATTATGTATATTTATTAAAAACACTCCTCGTCAGTCCTTCAAGTCCTTATTCACACCACAAATACACACAAAAATCTAGGGACACTGAACAAGGGACACATACTATAAAGAGAAGCAGAAAGATATTTAGTGATGACTCTGTCATCTTGTATTATTTTCATTTGCCTATCAGTGTGGGAAACAAGTAGTGTGTGTGTAGCTGCTCCAAAAATAGTGTCAATCAGTATGAAGATGTGAAGATATTATTAGACACCAGAGAGGCAGCACATCACAGCTTCTGTAAATGATGTGTAGTGTGTAAAAGTGGGCGTGTGTGTGTGTGTGTGTGTGTGTGTGTGTGTGTGTAGGGGGAGGCTGTCTACAATAGTAGATTTGGGATTATGCTTGAAAACCAGTGTGTGAGTTGTGAGTCACTGAGCTGAATTTAGTTTAAGAAAGATTAATGGAGGTTCAATTGAGATCAATATCCTAGTTCAGGTTTAGTCTCCTGTTGAGTTAAGGTTAATATTTGAATAATTAGAAAGTATCTTACTTACTTCACAGCTCTTTGGTTCAGCCTCTTTACAAATACTGTGATGTGGTCTGGTCTAATGCTGACAAGACAAGCTTCAAAAGATTACTAAGGTTGCAGAAAAGAGGCACCCTCATTATTCTACAAAAGAACACCAGAGAAGAACAATCTGAAAACTTGTTCAGAGAGTTGGGTTGGATCGCTTTAACTGATTGTTGGACTTTCCATAAATGCCTATTTGTATTCAAATGCTTGAAAGGACTTTGCCCATCATACCTCAGGAACGTGTTTACCTGCAATTCTGAAGGACATGACTACAACACAAGAAACAAGTCTAACATTCACATGGTCGAAATATCATCCAAGTCTGGTTATAGATCCTTTAAATATTCTGCTGCTAAATTATTCAACAGTCTGGATTCCATACTGATGTGTTAAATCATTTTGCTCAAACTACTGGTTATGTATATAACTGAAAATGTTCTAGATTAACTCTAACTTGTCCAATGCACTCAAACCTCTAAGTTATTATAATTTTCACACTATTTTTTAAATAATACTAATAATAATCAGTTACATTTATGTAGCAGGCGGCACGGTGGTGTAGTGGTTAGCGCTGTCGCCTCACAGCAAGAAGGTCCGGGTTCGAGCCCCGTGGCCGGCGAGGGCCTTTCTGTGTGGAGTTTGCATGTTCTCCCCGTGTCCGCGTGGGTTTCCTCCGGGTGCTCCGGTTTCCCCCACAGTCCAAAGACATGCAGGTTAGGTTAACTGGTGACTCTAAATTGACCGTAGGTGTGAATGTGAGTGTGAATGGTTGTCTGTGTCTATGTGTCAGCCCTGTGATGACCTGGCGACTTGTCCAGGGTGTACCCCGCCTTTCGCCCGTAGTCAGCTGGGATAGGCTCCAGCTTGCCTGCGACCCTGTAGAACAGGATAAAGCGGCTACAGATAATGAGATGAGATGAGATTTATGTAGCACCCTTCTCATACCCAAGGTTGCTTTACAATTATAGAGAAAAAAAAAGTCCACTAAAAGAAGGTCAGGATGTCATTCCAATGGTGTAGCATCCACAGTCCCACCAAAAGGCACACGAAAATAAATCCCATACCGCCTGCACAGTCGCCGTGACGCCACTGGGCAATATCGCTCGGAACACTGCACAAAAGCTCCGCCGCACAGAGCGCTGGACAACCACAATGTTAAAAAAGCAACAAGCTCACTGCAGTCCATAACGAGGAGCACAGGATTTACCCATGGCACACCAAGGTCTGGAGGGAACCAACACCCAAACCTGGGTCCAGAGCTACACCACAACCGGCAGACAAAACACTCAAACAAAAACAAAAAACAAACATCAAACTACACAAAACACAAAAAAGAAAAACAAAAGGGAAAAATAAAATAAAATAAAAAGCTCCGGTGAGAAGCGGCAGCCAGAATATGCACAGCGTACTCTCAACCGGAAATGGAAACGGAAACAATGTTAAAGTTTCCATTGTCAATACAAATTGCTAAACATTTTAATATTTTTGCCATTCATTTATATTTATATTATGCACAGCTTTCATGGAAATAAGTGCCAGCTTTTGAAACCCTATGCCTCATAATGTTTATTATTATTATTATTATTATTATTACATCCCAAAATGACCCTTAATTATACCACAACGTTGTAATGTTGAATTCTCAATCCGAAGCTGTTGATTCATTTTCTGTAACAGCAAATGTACAGTGACAGTACGTCCAGCTCTGCCTTTTTTTCTTTTTTTTTTAATGTTACCATCAGTTATGTGATGTACTTTTTGTTTGCAGTGCAGATGTTCCACAATGTTAAATAGAACCAGATAAATTGATAAAGTGTCATTCTTTAAGAAATAAACAAGTAGAATTTGATGGCAACAGCATCCTTCTTGTTACTAATTTTCATGCCTGGAATACCCTTAAAATATACAGGACCAGTCAGTCACAAGTTTGGACACACCTTCTAATTCAATGTTTTCTTTATTTTTATTAATTAAGTCACTCCATGTCTTAAATTAGGGGCGGCACGGTGGTGTAGTGATTAGCGCTGTCGCCTCACAGCAAGAAGGTCCGGGTTCGAGCCCCGTGGCCGGCGAGGGCCTTTCTGAGTGGAGTTTGCATGTTCTCCCCGTGTCCGCGTGGGTTTCCTCCGGGTGCTCCGGTTTCCCCCACAGTCCAAAGACATGCAGGTTAGGTTAACTGGCGACTCTAAATTGACCGTAGGTATGAGTGTGAATGGTTGTCTGTGTCTATGTGTCGGCCCTGTGATGACCTGGTGACTTGTCCAGGGTGTACCGCGCCTTTCGCCTGTAGTCAGCTGGGATAGGCTCCAGCTTGCCTGCGACCCTGTAGAACAGGATAAAGCGACTACAGATAATGAGATGAGATGAGATAATTCCATATATGCTCCATATGGGCGGCATGGTGATGTAGTGGTTAGCACTGTCGCCTCACAGCAAGAAGGTTCTGGGTTTGAGCTCAGTGGCCAATGGAGGCCTTTCTGTGTGGAGTTTGCATGTTCTCCCTGTGTCTGCATGGGTTTCCTCCAGGTGCTCTGGTTTCCCCCACAGTCCAAAGACATGCGGTTAGGTTAACATAGGGCAGAGCAAGGCTCTTAACTTTAAGCTATAGTATAGCTGCTCATTGCTGTGGTGTGTGTGTGTGTGCTCATTGCTCAATTGTGTGTGCATATATATGTTCATTGCTTCAGCTGGGTTAAACTCAGAGGAGGATTTTCACTGTGCTCAAGTGTATGGGTGATTAAATAAAGGTTTCTTCTCTTCTCCATATGCTATTTCATAGTTTTGATATCTTCAGTATTATTCTACAGTGTCGAAAATTCAGAAAAACCTATGAATGAGTATGGGTGTACAAATGTCTGACTGGTACCATATTTTCCAACAATCGCTCTTGTGTTCTCACTCCATGTAAAAAAAGTGCATTCACAGAATGTGTTTATTAAAGTCTTCAACTAAGTCCACAGCCCTGAGGTATAAACAGAGACAGAGAGAGAGAGAGAGAGAGAGAGGAGCAATAACAGGCTAGTATGAATATCCAAAATTGTTGAAACAGGCCTGGAGTCAGTACTGAAAGAATTAAACACATTAGTGATAAGAACTGGAAATGCCCATGATAACAACCGAATGATTTGAAAGCAAGCGCTAGAGGTAATACACACTGTGTAAATAAAAAAGAAGTGAAAATAATTGACTGACCCAGGGTTTAGTGAGCTGGAGTCACAGAAAGCTGGAAATACTGACTTGGAGTTGGGGTAACACAACAGATCATCACCTGAAAGGGTAAAATCTTATTACTGAGACACATGATCCAGGTACAAGATGCTCAAATCAGACAGGTGTGAAAGGTATTGTGTTTCTTTCTCTCTCTCTCTCTCTCTCACTCACACACACACACACACACACACATTTGTCTCACTATCCTTGTGAGGACCTTCCACTGACAATTATTTTTGCAGTTAATTAATGCTGTGCCTGCACCTAAACATAACCCTCACCTTAACCTCAGTAATGAAAAGGAAACTTTTTTTTTTTTAAACAACAGCAATTTCCTTGTAGGGACCATCCAAATGTCCCCACAAGGTTGAAATTGTCAGATTTTGCTATCCTTGTGGGGGCATTTGGTCCTCAGTAGTATATAAACACACACACACACACACACACACACACACACACTAAAGTAATATGGAGGTGAAGTGACTGAGCCAATAAGAATGGAAGAAATAAGAAGCCTGCCACAGTGTGTGAAGTTTTCTGAAATTATTCAAACGTGTCTGTGACGAGAGAGAGAGAAGAAATAAATAAGGTAAACATGGCCGAAAAAAATCTCAGAAGAATCTACTTGTGTGTATTTTGCTGAATCTGAGAATAAATATACAGATATAAATAAGGAGATGGATGGATGGATGGATGGATGGATAAACAGTGAAGTGGAGAAGGTTTTGATACACTGAAAAGTTCATAAGAAGTAGAATACACAAACCCATTATGAGTGTGTGTGGGGGAGAGCAGGGAAATCCCACTTTAGCATAGATATTATTTTGTGCAGATATGTGATCTCACACTCAGCTGATCAGAAACCCACACACACAGAGGAGGAGGATGAGGAGGAGGAAGGCAGAGAGAAGGAGACTGAGGTGGACGGATAACTCATGAATGAACCACTTTGGCACTGAGACAGAAAAAGACACCGGATATGTCTTTATGTGGAATTCCCCATGAATAAGTGTGTGCGTAGGCAAGTCTGGGCAGTCATACATTTCTGTTTTTGGATTAAATTAAAATTCTCTCTCTCTCTCTCTCTCTGGAACTAGTCACCCATTCATGACTTTAATTTGTCTGTTCTTTGGTGTATAAAACTATTCCACACAGTATATGGGTTTAGCAGAAAAGGCCACTTCCTGTATGGCAGGAAGCAGGGGTCAAATGCCTTATCTTTTTCATCAGACTGTCATTTGATGTCATTTTCACTCACTCACTCAAGTTTGTTCATGATGTAGTGGCTGCTGTTTTATGTCCCGGGGTGCCCTCATGCCTGTTACCTTCTGGCTCTCCCCTTTTAGTTCTGCTGTCATAGTTAGTTTTGCCGGAGTCCCTGCTTGCACTCAGCTCAAAATGTATACTGTTCTTACTCATCAGGTGACATTGGGCATACCTAACAACCTGTGTTTTCTCTCTCTTGCCTCCACCACTCTGTCCCTCTGAGTTACATGTCAATCCTGAGATCGAGATGATGACCTCTTCTGCTTCTCAGATCTGTATACAGTATATTTAGTATACAGTATATTCACTCTAAACTCGGCTAAATGGTTGAAAATCCGTCAACATTAAACATATAACCGAATACAGATCCATTACATAAAATGAGCAGACAATCTGTTGACAACTGATATAACTAGAAGGGCACTAGGTAGAGTGTATACCTCCATCAAGCCACATATTGCTAACATCAAAATCAAACAGATAGATAGATAGACTTTATTGATCCCATCCATCATCTGTAACCAGGTTATCCTGTGCAGGGTTGCAGGCAAATTGGAGCCTATCCCAGCTGACTATGGGCGAGAGGCAGGATACACCCTGGACAAGTCACCAGATCATTGCAGGGCTGACACAGAGACAAAACCATCCACACCTATGGTCAATTTAGAGCCACCAATTAGCCTAACCTGCATGCCTTTGGATTGTAGGGGAAACCGGAGCGCCCAGAGGAAACCCACACAGACAGCATGCAAACTCCACACAGAAAGGCCCTTGGTGGCCGCTGGGATCAAACCCAGGACCTTCTTGCTGTGAGGCGACAGTGCTAACCACTACACCACCCCCTGTTAGAATCATACTATCTGTTATCACCCAAATGAGGATGGGTTCCCTCTTGAGTTTGGTTCCTCTCGAGGTTTCTTCCTCATGTCATCTGAGGGAGTTTTTCCTTGCCACTGTCGCCACAGGCTTGCTCATTGGGGATCGACTAGGGATAAAATTAGGTCATGTTTAAAGTCATTAAAATTCTGTAAAGCTGCTTTGCAACAATGTCTATTGTTAAAAGCGCTATAAAAATAAACTTGACTTGACATGTATATTGTCTGACCCCAAGGTGAAACATATACTGTAATTGGGAAAACTATAAATTAAAAAAGAGGCTGGTTAAAAAAAAAAACTTTCTAATTTAATGGATAAAAGAAACTGATTGGTCTCATGATCATTCTGCAAAAGAAATGACCCAAACTTATGATGTGATATGTCATTCTTTAATAAATTAAAATTGTAAATGTTGGTAAATTGTTGGAATATAAAAGGAATAAAATCATATTTTGTTGTTATAGAAAAATCAACTGCAGATTACACTTAAAAAAAAAAAGTTTGTTGAATTGACTTAATTCACATGTGGACAGCATCAGTTCCACATGAATGAATTAAGTTACATTCAAACAATTTGTTTTCATACATCCACCATGATCTGATCATGTAATTTCAAAGCCCTGAATAAAATCAAAACCTGCTGAGGATCAAACCCAGGTTACTGATGTTATGAGACAGCAATACTTCCCTCTGTATTTTTGTAGCACACTCACATCCTGACAATTTTTCACAATGTACTTGGATCATGTTAATACTCTTTGAATTAATCACATTCATGCTACATGCTGTAATTGAAACAAGTATTGAGAAACTTGCTTAAATTTTGTGTCAGCAGTTACATCATGTTCTGATGAGAAACAGCATTTTTAGGTCAACGATTTGTAATATATTCTATTAAATCTGGAGAAGCCATGGCCAAATGGTTAAAGCAATAGCTTTAGGACTAAAAGGTTGCTGGTTTGATTCCCTCAACCAGCAAGACTTTGAACAAGGTACCTAACATTCCCCCCCCCCCCCCATAATATCACCATTGTTATAATTCTCTTATAAAAAATTGCCCTGTTATTTCTTTATTTATTAAATAAGTGCTTTGAAAATTTGATTTTGTGTGATAGTAACCCAGGGTGGGCAGCACGGTGGTGTAGTGGTTAGTGCTGTCACCTCACAGCAAGAAGGTCTGGGTTCGAGCCCTGTGGCCGGCAAGGGCCTTTCTGTGTGGAGTTTGCATGTTCTCCCCTTGTCCACGTGAGTTTCCTCCGGGTGTTCCAGTTTCCCCCACAGTCCAAAGACATGCAGGTTAGGTTAACTGGCAACTCTAAATTGACCGTAAGTGAGAATGGTTGTCTATGTGTCAGCCCTGTGATGACCTGGCGACTTGTCCAGGGTGTACTCTGCCTTTCATCCGTAGTCAGCTGGGATAGGCTCCAGCTTGCCTGCGACCCAGTAGAACAGGATAAAGCAGCTAGAGATAATGAGATGAGATGAGATGAGTAACCTAGGGCAAGATGTGCTGGACACTGTCAGCTGTTGAAAACATGACCTCTGTTTTCTCGAAACACTTAGCATCTCAGATCATGGGTTCCTTCAGTCAAGATCCTGTTTAACTCACCTGAAAACCTGAAATATCCACAGCATATGTTAGTTCATTGCAAAGTCCAATCAGCCAATCATGTGGCAGCAGCAATGCATAAAATCATGCAGATAGAGCTTTGACTTTGACCATAGTATGGGTGTTGGTGCCAGATGGGCTGCTTTGAGTATTTCATAAACTTGTGATCTTCTGAGATTTTCATGCACAACAGTCTCTAGAGTTTACACAGAATGGTGCAGAAAACAAAAAAAACATTGAGTGAGTGGGTGACAGTTCTGTGGGTGGAAACAAATGCCTTGTTGATATGAGAGGTCAGATGAAAATGGGCAGATTGTTTGGAGGTGCCAGGAAGGATATAGTAACTCATATAATCACTCTTTACAACCGTGTTGAGCAGAAAAGCATCTCAGCATGCAACAGCAGAAGACCACACTGGGTTCCACTCCTGCAGCCAAGAACAGGATCTTAGAATCAAGAACAAGTTCTTATTAAAGTGACCAGTGAGTATAAGTGGACAAACCTGAACAAGTTAACAAGGTGACTTAAATAACCACTCTTTACAACCATGGTGAGCAGAAAAGTATCTCAGAATGCACAATATGTAAAAGAAAATGGGGTACAACAGGAGAAGAACATATCAAGTTCCAGTCTTGTCAGTCAAGAACAGGAATCTGAAGCTACATGGGGCACAGTCTCAACAATACAGGACAAAATATCACCTGTTATTCAATCCACATTCACTGGATATGACCAATCGTGTGCTCTGATTGGCTACTCCACTACTAGGATATCAGCTCATATACCATGAGTAGAGAAAAACAAAATGGCGGAGCATGTTGCTGAACCAGCCTTGGACAAAATAAAAACTCTACTTGAAAACAAAATCCCAAAACAATACAAAAAAGGAACAAAATATGGAATTAAAGTACAACCCCGATTCCAAAAAAGTTGGACAAAGTAAAATTATAAATAAAAATGGAATGCAATTATGTGGAAGTTTCAAAATTCCATATTTTATTCAGAATAGAACATAGATGACATATCAAATATTTAAACTAAGAAAATGTATCATTTAAAGAGAAAAATTAGGTGATTTTAAATTTCATGACAACAACACATCTCAAAAAAGTTGGGACAAGGCCATGTTTACCACTGTGAGACATCCCCTTTTCTCTTTACAACAGTCTGTAAACGTCTGGGGACTGAGGAGACAAGTTGCTCAAGTTTAGGGATAGGAATGTTAACCCATTCTTGTCTAATGTAGGATTCTAGTTGCTCAACTGTCTTAGGTCTTTTTTGTCATATCTTCCGTTTTATGATGCGCCAAATGTTTTCTATGGGTGAAAGATCTGGACTGCAGGCTGGCCAGTTCAGTACCTGGACCCTTCTTCTACGCGGCCATGATGCTGTAATTGATGCAGTATGTGGTTTGGCATTGTCATGTTGGAAAATGCAAGGTCTTCCCTGAAAGAGACGTCGTCTGGATGGGAGCATATGTTGCTCTAGAACCTGGATATACCTTTCAGCATTGATGGTGTCTTTCCAGATGTGTAAGCTGCCCATGCCACACGCACTAATGCAACCCCATACCATCAGAGATGCAGGCTTCTGAACTGAGCGGTGATAACAACTTGGGTCGTCCTTCTCCTCTTTAGTCCGAATGACACGGCGTCCCTGATTTCCATAAAGAACTTCAAATTTTGATTCGTCTGACCACAGAACAGTTTTCCACTTTGCCACAGTCCATTTTAAATGCGCCTTGGCCCAGAGAAGACGTCTGCGCTTCTGGATCATGTTTAGATATGGCTTCTTCTTTGAACTATAGAGTTTTAGCTGGCAACGGCGGATGGCACGGTGAATTGTGTTCACAGATAATGTTCTCTGGAAATATTCCTGAACCCATTTTGTGATTTCCAATACAGAAGCATGCCTGTATGTGATGCAGTGCCGTCTAAGGGCCCGAAGATCACGGGCACCCAGTATGGTTTTCCGGCCTTGACCCTTTCGCAGAGAGTTTCTTCCAGATTCTCTGAATGTTTTGATGATATTATGCACTGTAGATGATGATATGTTCAAACTCTTTGCAATTTTACACTGTTGAACTCCTTTCTGATTTTGCTCCACTATTTGTCAGCGCAGAAATAGGGGGATTGGTGATCCTCTTCCCATCTTTACTTCTGAGAGCCGCTGCCACTCCAAGATGCTCTTTTTATACCCAGTCATGTTAATGACCTATTGCCAATTGACCTAATGAGTTGCAATTTGGTCCTCCAGCTGTTCCTTTTTTGTACCTTTAACTTTTCCAGCCTCTTATTGTCCCTGTCCCAACTTTTTTGAGATGTGTTGCTATCATGAAATTTCAAATGAGCCAATATTTGGCATTAAATTTCAAAATGTCTCACTTTCAACATTTGATATGTTGTCTATGTTCTATTGTGAATACAATATCACTTTTTGAGATTTGTAAATTATTGCATTCCGTTTTTATTTACAATTTGTTCTTTGTCCCAACTTTTTTGGAATCGGGGTTGTATTTGATGATAAGAGTGTATCTTTTTTATTTTTCAAAAATTATTATTATCACATTTTTCACAAATTGCTACTGTCACTTTGCTGGTTTGTTTACATTCTAAGTGGAAATTATTTTGTCAGAAGTTTTGTATGGAGTTTTTATTTATTGAATTTGCAAAAAGATAAAAATAAAAATGTGCCGTTTCTCAAAATCTAGTGAATGTGGATATAATAATACAGTTATTCCATTCAGTCTCATCGTACATGGCTCGATTTCATTGAATAACTCTCTCTCTCTCTATATATATATATATATATATATATATGGGGCGGCACGGTGGTGTAGTGGTTAGTGCTGTCGCCTCACAGCAAGAAGGTCCTGGGTTCGAGCCCCGGGGCTGGCGAGGGCCTTTCTGTGTGGAGTTTGCATGTTCTCCCCGTGTCCGCGTGGGTTTCCTCCGGGTGCTCCGGTTTCCCCCACAGTCCAAAGACATGCAGGTTAAATTAACTGGTGACTCTAAATTGACCGTAGGTGTGAATGTGAGTGTGAATGGTTGTCTGTATCTATGTGTCAGCCCTGTGATGACCTGGTGACTTGTCCAGGGTGTACCCCGCCTTTCGCCCGTAGTCAGCTGGGATAGGCTCCAGCTTGCCTGCGACCCTGTAGAAGGATAAAGCGGCTAGAGATAATGAGATGAGATATATATATATATATATATATAAACTCTAGCATTTAAATGGAAGCTTAGTCTATAAACAAGTTGTAGAGTTTCTAAAGCAGACTATCCAAACTAATTTTAAATCTTTCATTTTGATAACAAAAAAAATATGATCTGTAGAAAAAAACATGATGTACTTTTCAACACTGTGACAAGGAAGAATTTTCTCTCCCAATTACATTTCGTCAATTAAAATATTGATGCTTTTTTTTATGAATGTATGACTCAGTTGTTCAGGACATGATGTTTCAGCCTGTCTAGTGGAAAAAAATACAAAAAAGAATAGTTGAGGCCTGCTGTCTGGCACTTTGTCATGATGTAAAAGGATAACTTATGCCTCTGTTTTTTCACAAATTTACCATGAATTTTGTTAAATTTTTGAAGCCTTTGGAAAACACACGTTAAGGTACAGCAAAGCAAAGGTGATAATCTTGAACAAATTCAACAAGGAAAATGAGCTCTTTCGATCATTTATTCAACAGAAATATCAATAGATGCAATATTCTTCTGTGGAGAAAGTAAGTATGCCCTTTGCTTCAGAAGCTAGTACAGTATTCCCCCCTTTAACAGAAATAACCTCTATGTGTTTTGCATAATTATATCCACCAGTCTCTGACATCATCTTGCTGAAAGTTTTGACCACTCTTCCATTCAAAATTCCTTCAGTTGCGAGATGTTTGATGGTTTTCTTGCATGTACTGCCCTTTTCAAATCTCCCTACAACATTTCAATGAGGTTAAAATCTAGGTTTTGATGAGGCCATTCCATCACCCTCCATTTCATCTTTTTGAGCCAGTCCTTGGTGCACAGCAAATTCCTCAGTGTTGAATTAACACCCAGAGTGTTGAATTAACACCCAGAGTGTTTATATAGGTCTAATTGGACCTATATAAACACTCTGGGTGTTAATTCAACACTGAGGAATTTGCTGTGTGGATTTGCTCATGTGCTGAGGATCATTATCTTGTTGAAAAGTCCATCTCCAGTTCAACTTCATCTTTTGAACAGATGGCCCCATATTATCTTCAAGCACTCTTTGATATGATTCAGGATTCATAGTTCAATCAATGAATGCATGCTTCCCAGTCCCTGAGGCAGTGAAGCAACCCCAAACCATAACATTTCCACCACCATGCTTCACAGTTGGTATGAGGTTCTTCTCTTGAAAAGTCACCTTTGGTCTGTGCCACACACGTGTGCTCTTACTGTGGCCAAACAACTCTACCTTTGATTTGTCTGTCCAGAGCATGTTATTCCAAAAGGCCTGGTCTTTGCTGATATGTTGATTTGCAAACTGTAGTCTTGCTTTAATGTTCCTTTTCCCTGACACGCCTCCCATGCAGGTCAAATTTGTCCAATCTCTTTCTGATTGTAGATGTATGCACTTTCACACCAATAGTTGCAAGAGATACCTGCAGATCCAGTGGTGAAATTTTGGGTTCTTGGAGACTTCTTTTTAATATCAAATGGTCTGCTCTTGGGTTGAATTTGCTGGGGCAACCAGTCCTGGACGTATTGGTATTTGTTTGAAATCTACGCCAGTGGTAGATGATTCTCATTACAGTGGAGTGATTTATGGTGGCATGGTGGTATAGTGGTTATCACTGTTGCCTCACAGCAAGAAGGTTCTGGGTTTGAGCCCAGTGGCCGATGGGGGCCTTTCTGTGTGGAGTTTGCATGTTTTCCCTGTGTCTGCGTGGGTTTCCTCTGGGTGCTCCGGTTTCCCCACAGTTCAAAGACATGCAGTTAGGTTAACATGGGGTGGCCTTGGGCTGAAGTGCCCTTGAGCAAGGTACCTAACCCCAAACTGCTTCCTGGGCACTGTAGTATGGCTGCCCACTGCTCTGTGTGTGTTCACTGCTTCAGATGGGTTAAATGCAGAGGATGAATTTCAATGTGCTTGAGTGTGCATGTGACAAATAAAGGCTTCTTCTTCTATATAACAGTGAGGTACTTGTAATGTCCACAACCAAGAAATGCTAGTGAAATGAAAAAGCTGGGTTTATAAAATAAAAGAGTAAGATAGGGGTCAAGTTGTGGAAATGATGTTGACAAGAAGATTAACAAGTCCAAAGGCCAGCGACACTATGACACTGGAAATAACAGACATAAAGAGAAAGTCTTCCCTGTGGCAGCAGGGCCTTGAACAGAGTAGATCAAATGTTCACAGAACAGCAGTGGAACAATGAGTCTGTATAATACTGTATAATGCAGGTTTACAGGGGTCGGGTTATGGAGGGTGCAGGGTCAGAGGAGCTGAGTAATGAGGGCTTACCATGTGAGCATCTTCATGACAGTTGACTGATAGTAAAGGTTAACACATTGAAATCGAGGGCTTATTCAGCAAAGTATCAGCACCAGATACATTAGTCGTAGGTCTCAGCAATTTTTGAAAAGGCATTTCAAAACTTAATCATGATAAACTTTTCGACACATAACAGAACCAATTAAATCCATTCAGTAACCAGTGGAACCTAATGTCATGGGGGTAATTAAATGAGTAAGGGCAAATTCATTTATTTTATTCATACCTCATATGAATAACATTATAAGAAATTGTATGTTCACTAGCCTTGCCACTGTCTGCTCCCATCATCATTGGGGATCACAAGTTCAAATCCCAAGGATCCATGGCAAGGACTCCAAGAAAGCAAATAGGAATAAATCTCTGGGTGGGAGGTATGGAATTAATCTCTTCCCTGTCAATCAGATCATTTATGTATGCAGAGCCTTTCTTCAGGTGTTCAGCTTCCCTGTGATATAGCATGAGCAGTAGTTCAAAAGGGTGTGGTGGCCTTTCCTGATTTGTAGCCATTTCATGGTAGGGGAGAGCTAACTCATTTGTTGGAATCTATCAATGACCAGATTAAGAGAAAATAGGATAAAAGTTTTGGGTAAAACTTCAAAACAACACCACTGCCTTGATCTTCAACCTTAACCCTTGTAAGGGTAGTATCTCACTGGGCTGTGACAGCTTGCGACAAATTGCGAAAGTCATTCATGAGAGAGTTTCAAAAGTGTCTTGAAACATTCGCAGGGCTTCTCAATTTCCTCGCATGAGTCGCAAAGTGTCGCTCCTTCATCACTGAATTTTTGAGCATGTTCAAAAAATTTGTGCAACAAAATTTCTCTCAAAATAGCCGAAAATGCGTCGCTGGTGTCGCAAAGCCGTCGTAAACCCTTCTCAAGTCAGTTTCCGTGAGGTTTCCTCTACTTCCCTGCTTGCCGAGAGAAAGCCGGGCTGTGACAGCCTGCGACTAGTTGGAGACACAACAATTGTGGTAAAGAAGAAGAAGAAACCTTTATTTGTCACATGCACACTTCAAGCACAGTGAAATTCATCCTCTGCATTTAACCCATCTGAAGCAGTGAACACATGCCCACTCAAAGCAGTGAGCAGCCACACCAGAGGGCCCGGGGAGCAGTCAGGGGTTCGGTACCTTGCTCAAGGGCACCTCAGCCCAAGGCTGCCCCACGTCAACCTAACTGCATGTCTTTGGATTGTGGGGGAAACCGGAGCACCCGGAGGAAACCCATGCAGACACGGGGAGACCATGCAAACTCCACACAGAAAGGCCCTCGCTGGTCGCTGGGCTCAAACCCAGAACCTTCTTGCTGTGAGGCGACCGTGCTAACCACTACACCACCGTGCCGCCCCAAATATGCGAATATCAATTCAGTGTGATTCCAAGTGAAAATTGTCGCTAATTCACATATTTTATCACAATTGTTGTGTCTCCAAATAGTCGCAGCCCAGTGAGATACTGGCTTAACTCTTCCCATGTTTAATACGGTATTAACAAGTGCATTGTATCATCTATGTAGGTTTTGTGCCAGAAATATCTTGTCATTCACATGTGAAAGTTCATCCAGTCCTTCCAACGGGTGTTGTCTCTGATAACTTCTCTTTTCTCCTGAAATGCAGAAGAAATTTGATTTGTAGTTAGGTAATTAGTGGATTAGTCTGAAAATACTGGAAAAGAGGAAGATTCTGCAAAGACCTATAAATAAAACTTACCAAAATCTTCCTGTATTCTTTTTTAAACAAAAAAGCATGATCTTTTCATTAATTCAGTGTCCACGCTACTGGGAACAGGGTGTGGTCTGGATGACCAGGGTCCTTGATAGCCTACCTTGCCTTCTCTCTACATTGCTGAATATTGATGTCCTGGCAGATGTTCATCAGTCCAAACTTCTCTATTACTGACCACAGTCACCAAGATTCCTGGGGAATCCCTGGACATTTCCAAACCAATAGTCTGCAATGTAATGTAATGTAATAGTGAGATATGACCTCTCCAGCAGGTCCTGGGTCTGCCCCAGAGTTTCCATCCAGTGGGACACTTGTGAAGCAGATCTAGCAGGAGCTGACCAGGGAGCATCTTGGACCTCAGTTCTCAAGTGCAGAATCAGTGGCTTGACTCCAAGCCTCACACAGATTGTTGAACTCAACGAGAGTAGGCCCAGAAACCCTGTGGAGGAACCTCATTCCCACTGCCTGTATGTGTTCTTTCAATCAATACCCACAGCTCGTGACCACTGATAAGAATAGAGATATTGATTGAACAGTAAACAGAGAGCTTTCTTGAAAAATGAATCTCCTGCTTCATCACCACAGATCAGTACAGTGACAATGATATTGCTTCAACTGAGCCAATCCAAAACTATCATAAACTCCATTAACTCCAAAAAGAATTTAGGCCAAGTTTACATTAGACCGTATCTGTCTCGTTTTCTTTGTGGATGCACTGTCCGTTTACATTAAAACGCCTGGAAATGCCGGGAAACGGGAATCCGCCAGGGTCCACGTATTCAATCTAGATCGTGTCTGGTCCGGTGCTGTGTAAACATTGAGAATATGCGGATACGCGGATACGCTGTGATGAGCTCTAGCTGGCGTCGTCATTGGACAACGTCACTGTGACATCCACCTTCCTGATTCGCTGGCGTTGGTCATGTGACGCAACTGCTGAAAAACGGCGCGGACTTCCACCTTGTATCACCTTTCATTAAAGAGTATAAAAGTATGAAAATACTGCAAATACTGATGCAAATACTGCCCATTGTGTAGTTATGATTGTCTTTAGGCTTGCCATCCTTCCACTTGCAAGTGGTAAGTGATATGTGCTGGGATCACACACACAGCGGCTCAGTCCTGAATCACTGCTTGTGCACTTCACTCACGCGCTCTGTGAGCTGCGCAGGGCCGGAGTGCGCACCCTCCAGAGGGCACTCGCTGTTCAGGGCGGAGTGATTTAGAGCGCAGGATGCCTGCGGAGCCGAGCGTATCCGTGTATTGGTGTTGCTGTGTGCACATGAATCGTGTATTGGTGTTGCTGTGTGCACACTAATCGTTTTAAAAACATTAATCTGATGATCCGCTGATACAGTCTAATGTAAACCCCACCTTAGTTATTCATTTTAGAGAATGTCATTCGTTCATTCAAAGTATGATGGCTATTTATGTGTCAGTATGTCTTCATCCACTCACTGCTCTGACGCTGCATTGAGGTCAGCACGGAGATTGCGAATGGTTAGCACCTGATTGTCAGAGAGCCATGGTTAGCTGTGTCTGACTCAGCATCTCTGTTTGTAAAAGCTTGCTTCCAGCCTGAGCATAGTCTTCCATCATTAGTGCCTATTAACACAAGTCCAGATTCTCTGTTTGGGTTGGGCTAAGGACAAACTCCTTCAGGTTTGCGTCAAAGAGGCTAGAATTAGATCCTGACTGAAGAAAATTTATATTAATAATCTGATTTCTACAGCTTTCCTCATCTGCTGACGTTACAAAAACAAATGTGCAGATGTCAGTTCATGTATGCTTTGCATTTATTGATGCTCTGGCTGAAGGGCTATTTAAAAGTGCTGATGCAGCATTAATCCATGCCCCTAGAGCTGCAGCAATATAATCTAACAAAGCACCACGTCATCATAGATGGCCAATATGATCTAAAAATGGATTGAAAACAGTTAATATTTTAAGCATATAAATGCAGTGGAATCACAGCTGGGCTGGCGGTGTAGATGTGTGTCTGTGCTTCAGACTCTCTTTGTTTATTACAGTGCATTTGATTAAATGAATAAGCAAGGACAAATTGTACAAAAACAAGGCAGTGGCTTGTTTTTGTCCTTCCGATTATCAAGAAACCAAAAAATAATATTTTGTCAGCCCAGTTTGAGCCAATAATCCAATGAGACAGTCAATGACAGCATCTAGTCCAGAAGGAATGATCTAAAGTGGGCCACCTTGCGCAGTTCTACTCTCAACCAGTCCAGCTCAAATATTTGAGATTAGAATTGCGCAAGGTGTCCCACTTTACATCATTCCTTCTGGACTAGATGGGGCCAGAGTGGGTAGAAATTATATGCACCCTAGGTACTCCTACCTTCATGCCAGAAAGAATCAAAATTGGTGAAGAATTGAGGGAGAAGAAGCAATTTTTGTGGAAACTGCTCATTGCAACTTAATTATTCCATATCTTCATTATTAATTATAATTATGCAAGTTTGCATAATTCTGCACCCCAGGCAGATCTACCCTCCTGCCAAAAAGAATAAAAATTGATGAAGAATTGAGAGAGAAAAGCAATTTTCATGAAATGTAGATGCCGCCGGACGGACGACAGACAACACATGATGGCATAAGCTCATCGCGCGTGTGCATGCATCTGTGTGTGCGTGTGTGTGCGTGTAGGCTGCAAGTTGGCCTAGTGGTTAGTGTGTCTGCTTCTTGATTGGGAGATCATGAGTTCTACTCATGGTTGGGTCATACCAAAGACCACTGTAAAAATGGTACTTACTGCTGTCTGGCAAGGCATGCTGCAATACAGATGTGAGTGGGGAGTCAAACTCTTGCGGTTACCAGAGGACTAGCCCTCCACTGTAACCCTAGCTATGTAATAGGTGAGAGGCCAAGGGCTATGGGGATTGGTGCTGCCTTATGTGACACATGGTGTGGGAAGGGCTTTGAGATATATATATATATATATATTTTTTTTTTTTTTTAAATCATGCCCAAATAACTGTCTGAATTGCCAACGTGACTTTTAGGACATATTGAGTTGTGACATTCACAAGTTCAAGAACATTTCTATTAGACCAAATTGTATTCACAAAGTTTTCAATGAAAGCCTATTATCAATATAACAACAAAAATTCAAAAGCTGTAAAAGATTGGCGGTAGATACAAAGACAAATCAGTATATGATTAGAAAATTGCATACAGGGGTTTAACCATGTATCATATTTTTACGATAAATTAATTACCTTGTCTTCTTCAAGATATACCAGTGGTATGCAAACCTTGGCACTTAACTATATGGATTTTATAGTTTTAGCCATACATATCCCTGTCAGGTTTTTGGTATAATTATATAATTAGAACAAGTAAATGTCCAGCTGCTACCAAGGAATCTTGGGAATGCCCAAAAAAACTTGTGACCAGGTACTATGGTCTATCCATGGTCTCTACCTGAATCATATGTCATGAATGAGTATATCACTGAAGCCATAAAAATGTATTTATAACCATCTCACCACATTTCTCATTGTAAAAGGCATCTCCTTTATCATGAAACACACATCAGAATTAAGTATCATTATTCATTGCCATTAGAACCAGCAGCTCTAGAATAGATCTAAGAGACCAAGTACTTAAAAAATTGGACATGAATAATGAGTAGGACATCTGTCTTCTTAAGTTTGATATGAATATCTAGTAGTGTCCTATAGTCTGATCAATGTCCCCTCCATCTCCCAAGCACTCATCAATAAGATAAAGTACAAGTGGGTAATCAGATATTTGGAGGACTTTCTCATTTACTGTTGGAGAACGGGGCTAGTCTAAGAACCTAAAGCAATTATGATGCTTCTTGAGTTTCACCATTTGTTTTATAGATTCATCAACGATTTCAGTTTAATAGCACCTCTCTTAACCCTATGAACCCAATGGAGGCAAATTGCATCCAAATTCACATCCCTTGTTCTCAGCTGAATTGCTCATGAAGTGTTCATCAAAGTATTGTATCACATATCACCTCAAATTACACATCTTTCCAAAGATGTTAGTTACTTGTCTATGTGATGAAATGCATCACACACACTGCTCATTTGAATTACTCATGAACTCGTCTTTCCATAGATATGCAACATGTATCACAAGAAAGAGCAGAACTGACGCTTTGTAATGATGCTAATCCCATTTGTACAGTGTTTGTATCTCCTGAAGGAATCACATTATGAATCCAGATCAAACTTTTGATTTTTTTTCTTCTCAGTTGAATGAATTCCATATCACTTAACAACATACTGCATATGAAAGTACCAGGACTTTCCCTTTCCAATGATGCTAGTTGATTCTGTGTGTGACAAAGCATTCTTGAGTAATCTGATTTTGAAATCACAGCACTAAGCACATATATTTGAAAGTTGCGATGTCAGAGTATCATCGATTTCAGACAGTCTCTGCCAGCATGTTATGATGAGATGCATGTAAAAGCATAATTTCATAAGAAGCAATCTTTTTTTCCTTGAAATAAAGGATATTAATATAAATACAGAGGTGATTATAGAAAATCGCACTGTCATGCTCCACCCCGGACATCCACTCCAGAGATTATGGATCTCCCATGCAAGTGCCGATCTGGATCCGGGACGGGAATTCCATCCCACTTGAACTCACTTCCTGGTTTTCACTGCTGCTTATTTAAAGGCCGTTCTCAGACTCTGACTTTGCCAGAACATCTTATTTGTTTTCTCTAGCCATTTCTGTGCTGTTCATGCTTTTCATGATTTTTCCCTCTAGCTATTTTTCTAGTTCATGTTTTTTGCACCAAGGTTTTTTTTCTTGTTCATGTTTTTTTGCTTTAGTGTTTTTGTCTTTACCTGTCTCGTGTTTTTGTCAGGTTTTTGTCTCTTGTTATCCAGACTATTTTTGCCATTTGTGTTTTTGTCCTGTTTTGCTGCCTTTTTGCCACGCCCTTTTTTTCCCCTGGATTAAATCACCTTATTTATTGGATTACTGTCTGTTGTGCATTTTTCTGCTTCTGGATCCAAACTTTACCTTCACCACCCATAACAGTACGTTCTAGCCAACATGGATCTAGCGGAACTCGCTCATCTGAAAACGGCTGTCCAGCAACAAGGGATTCTCCTCAGGACCCACTAACAAGACCTACAGCAAATTACCCAGAGCCTCACCACCCTATCACTCAACCTCCTCACCACACAGATTCAGCACTTTCAAGCCATGCCTAGCCCTGCCCAGCCACCTCCTACTTCAGCTCCTGCCACCCTGCACCTTTCTCTATGACCCGAGACTTCCAGTGCCTCAGCCCTATGATGGAGAACCAGGTACTTGCAGATCGTTTCTGTCTCAATGCTCTTTGATCTTAGAGCTGCAACCTCTGGTCTTCCCCACAGAATGCTCCCGGGTAGCATATGCCATCACATGCCTCACCAGCAAGGCCAGAGAGTGGGGAACAGTGGTCTGGGATGCCGATGCACCCTTTTGTTCCAGTCTCAAGGATTTCTTCAAGGAGATGAGGTGAATTTTCGACCGCTCTCTGTCCAGCTGGGAGGCGGCTAGAGGGCTCATGGAGCTGTGGCAGGGGTCCTGGTCTACCTCAGATTACACCATCAAGTTCCAGACATTGGCGACATCGTGCGGTTGGAACGAGAGTGCCCAGATCGACGGGTTCCTGCACGGCCTGTTTGATGTCATTAAGGACGAATTAGTATCAGGGGAACTGCTGTCGAACCTCTCCAGCCTCATGGACCTTGCCAACCGCATCGACGCCCAGGTCCAGCAACAGAGGAGAGAGAAGAACTGCCCCAGCTTCATCTCCTCTCCACCTCCCGCCGCGTCCGTCAAACCCATGCAGGTAGACCGGGTTCGGGTGTCAGTGGAGGAACGACATTGCCGGTGGAGCACGGGGGCCTGCTTCTACTGCAGTCAGCTGGGACACATCTGCTGAGCCTGCCCGCTAAAAGGATAAGCCCACCAGCTGAATCGAGGTGCCCGGGTGGGCAACGCTCTGAACTAGTTCCCCGTTACTCCCTGTCATCATTATCCATGACAACCAGCATCACCACCTCCAGGCTCTCGTTGATTCAGGGGTGGACAGGAACCTGATCTGCTCCACCACCGCCAAGTGTCTGGGAATCCCGCTACTTGCTCTTGACATCCCTCTCACTGTCCTGACACTCAATGGCACTGGGTTGACAAGCATCACCCACCTCACTGCCCCACTCACCCTGAGGATTTCTGGTAACCACTCAGAAACCATCCAGCTTCACGTCATGAACGACCCCATGTACCCATCATCCTAGGATTACCATGGTTAACGCAGCACAACCCCCAACTAAACTGGGCTGACAACACTATCCTAGGCTGGAGCCAGTCCTGCCTAGCTTCCTGTCTGAATTCCGCTCTGCCTACCACCAAATCACCACAGCCTTCAGCCAGTGAGTTCCCCGACCTCTCTCATGTGCCTCCGAAATATCTGGACCTTAAACTTGTCTTCAGCAAGACCCGAGCAGTGTCCCTCCCTCCTCAGACCCTATGACTGTGGAATTGACCTCCTACCTGGGACAGCACCACCCAAGGGACGACTCTACTCTCTCTCTCCCATCAAAAGGCAAGCCATGGAGAAATACATCTCTGAATCTTTGGCAGCTGGGATCATCCGCCCTTCCTCCTCCCCAGCAGGGGCAGGATTCTTCTTCATGGAAAAGAAGGACAAGTCACTTCGCCCCTGCATTGACTATTGGGGTCTCAACACCATCACAGTCAAGAACCACTACCCACTACCGCTCATGACCACAGCCTTCTAACTACTCCAGGGAGCCAAAGTATTTACCACATTAGATCTACGCAATGGATACCATCTCATCAGGATCAGGGAGGGGGACGAGTGGAAGACGGCCTTTAACACTACCACTGGTCACTACGAGTACCTCGTGGTCCCTTTCGACCTGACCAATGCGCCCGCAGTCTTCCAGGCACTCGTTAACAATGTTTTAAGGGACTTCCTAAACATCTTCATTTTCATGTACCTGGATGACATCCTGATCTTCTCCTGCTCCCTGGAGGAACAACGGGGTCATGTCTGGCAGGTCCTCCAGCACCTGCTAGAGAACAAACTGTTCATCAAGGCATTGAAGAGTGAATTTCACCAGAACTCTTTCTCATTTCTGGGATTCATCATCTCCCTGGCGAAGATCCAGATGGACCCCCTCAAGCTCAAGGCAGTTGCTGATTGGCCCACCCCATCCTCACAACGAGAGCTCCAGCGTTTCCTGGGGTTCGCCAATTTCTACAGGTGCTTCATCCGCGACTTCATCCGTGGCCGGATCTCTCACGGCATTGACCTCGATCAGGAGCCTGTTCAAGTGGGGGGAGGAAGCAGAGAAAGCCTTCTCCATGCTCAAGTGCAAGTTCACCACAGCACTCATTCTTACCATCCAGCCAAACAGTTCATTGTGGAGGTCGACACTTCTGAGTCAGGGGTCGGAGCCATCCTCTCCCAGAGGGCCAGTGATGACAAGGTCCACCCCTGCTCCTTCTTCTCTTGCCAACTGTCCCCTGCTGAATGAACCTACGACATTGACAACAAAGAGCTGTTGGCCATCAAGCTCGCCTTGGAGGAGTGGAGGCACTGGCTTGAGGGGTCAGATCTCCCCTTCCTTGTCTGGACTGACCACAAGAATTTAGAATACCTCAAGTCCGCCAAACGTCTCAATTCATGGCAAGGCTGATGGTCTCTCTTCTTCTCCCACTTCCGTTTCACACTCTCCTACCGCCCAGGCTCCAAGAACGGCAAACCTGACGCCCTGTCCAGGATATTCTCTTCCTGCCAGGAGGAGTCTAGAATGCCCAAAACCATCCTCCCTCCACGTTGTCTGGTAGGAGCCGCCCTACTTGAGGTAGAGACGTTAGTGCAGAAGGCCCTGGAGCAGGACCCCAGAGAAGTTAACTCAAGCAACACACCACTTAACCATCTGTTTGTTCCCTGTTCTGTGTGAACCCAGGTGCTGCAGTGGGGTCATGGCTCCAAGTTGGCCTGTCACCCGGGAGCTGCTTGATCCCTGGCACTTATCCAACAATGCTTCTGGTGGCCATCCATCAGGGAAGACGTCCAGGAGTTCGTGGCAGCCTGCAACATATGTGCCCAGAACAAGACAGCCAATCGACCCCCTACTGGCTTGCTAAGACCCCTCCCGACTCCTCATCGACCCTGGTCTCACATCGCCCTGGACTTTGTCACAGGACTCGCCAACTCAAGTGGCAACATATGCATCCTCACAGTTATCAACAGGTTCTCCAAGTCAGTCCATTTCATCCCCCTGCCCAAGCTTCCCATAGCTAAAGAAACCACCGAATTACTCATCCTCCATATTTTCCACATACACGGACTCCCCACTGACATCGCCTCCGACCGGGGTCCTCAGTTCACTGCGCAGTTCTGGAGGGCCTTCTGCAAACTCACTGGGGCCTCCTGCAGTCTCTCCTCAGGTTTCCATCCCCAAACCAACGGCCACGCGGAATGGGCGAATCAAGATTTGGAGGTGGCACTCAGGTGTACGGCGTCCAGGGATGCCGGTTCTTGGAGTAAGTACTTACCTTGGGTCGAATATGCTCATAACACTCTTCCTTCATCTGCCACAAGTCTCTCACCCTTCCAGTGCTCCCTAGGTTACCAACCACCACTCTTCCCTAACCAAGAGAAGGAGGTTGCCGTACCCTCAGCCCAGCTCTTCATACACTGCTGCAGGAGGATGTGGGCAATGGCCTGGAGAAGACTCATTCGCTCTGCCCTAGCATCCAAGAGGCAGGCCGACAAACGCTGCTCTAAGGCACCCACCTACCGGGTGGGGCAACGAGTCATGCTCTCCACACGCCACCTGCCACTCAGAACCATCTCCCGCAAGCTGGCTCCCAGGTACCTAGGACCCTTCCTCATCAGTAAGGTAATCAATCCATGTTCCGTCAGACTGGTACTTCCACTCATCATGCGACGTATCCACCCCACATTCTATGTGTCACAGCTTAAACCTCTGGTCTCTAGTGAAGCCTACACGGTCAAAAAGCTGCTGAAGGTGCGACAGCAAGGCAGAGGACTCCAGTACCTGGTGGACTAGGAAGGTTACGGTCCTGAGGGGAGAAGTTGGGTCCCTGCCAGGTTCATCTTGGGCCCAACCTTCATCTCTGACTTCCACTGGCAACACCCCGACACTCTTCCTAAAGCGCCTGGAGGTGCTCATTGGGGGGGGTAGTACTGTCATGCTCCATCCTGGACATCCACTCCGGAGATTATAGATCTCCCATGCAAGTGCCAATCCGGGATGGGAATTCCATCCCACCTGAACTCACTTCCTGGTTTTCACTGCTGCTTATTTAAAGGCCATTCTCAGACTCTGACTTTGCCAGAATGTCTCGTTTGTTTTCTCTAGCCGTTTCTGTGCCGTTCATGCTTTTCGTGGTTTTTCCCTCTAGCTATTTTTCTAGTTCATGGTTTTTTTGCACCAAGGGTTTTTTCTTGTTCATGGTTTTTTGCTTTAGTGTTTTTGTCCTTGCCTGTCTCGTGTTTTTGTCTCTTGTTACCCGGACTATTTTTGCCATTTGTGTTTTTGTCCTGTTTTGCTACCTTTTTGCCACACTTTTTTTCCCCCCTGGATTAAATCACCTTATTTATTGGATTACTGTCTGTTGTGCGTTTTTCTGCTTCTGGATCCAAACTTCACCTCCACCAATCATAACACGCACATGCTGATTGGTCGAGAAATTTGGACTATTTCTCGATAATCACTTCAAGCAACTCAGAAAAATGGCAGCCAATCACTTTGTCACCATAAGTGAGGAAGAATGACAAATTCTGAAAGAAAATGTTGTTCCATAAAGCACTAAAGATGCTACAAAGTTTGGTTTAAAACAATTCAAAGGTAAGGTGTAATTGTAATTAATTTATTTTATTGATTTCAAAACAAAGTATTTTATGTGACTCAGTGTAGGTAAGTGACAAGTCTGCATGCATTACATTTGCATGTCACTTTTGAAGTTTTAATTTTTTTTAACTTGATTTTAATTTTTTTAAATAATCACCTGTTTATTTATATTAAAACAATTATCCACCTCAGGTTCAGTGAATATCAGTGAATAATAACCTCAACTTTGTCTCTTTGTCTCACTTTGCCTTCAGCAAATAACTGTCAAATATAAAAAATGTGCAAGTATTATCGTATCAAATTATATAAAATCTGGATAGCCAAGAGCGTTCTGTAAAAAATCAAGATACAGCATAGATGGCTAGCCCTTATAATGACCAAGTTAATAGCTTAAATAGTAAACGTAGTCAAATTACCCTGAAAATAGCATCAGGTTCATGAAGTTAAAGTCCATGCCGAATGGTAAACCAAAAACTTTAAACTGGAATTACAGGGCACTCTTGGTTCCCTCCAAAAAGACCATATGTTCCAAACATCCATAGGAAGCAAGTAATCCAGTGAATCTATATCTTATTTTTTCTGCATATAAATTCCACTGATGTGCTAATCACTCTCAATAGCCATTTTGTATTTGGATTTTGAGATAAGTCATAATTTTAATAAACTTTCTTTTTTATTATTCAAACTTGGCTAACTGTATAATTTTACAGATACAGCTAGCAGAAATGGTAGTTCCTGTCCTAATGTCGTACCTGCCCTTTGGTGGTATTAATTCACATGCAAGTGTCATTACTGTGTGACTTTCAAATTTAATAAATCCCACTATGAGTGCAAAATGAATTTATTTGTTAAAGAAAATATCTCGCAAATAAACAAATTGAGCTAAGAGTCAGCTTTTGTCTGTCCTTTATAAAATAGCTACACGTTGAAATTATTCTTAATGATATAACCACTCAAGTGATGAAAATAGACAAGACTGTGTTTTTTGTCATGGAGGCCGCCATAACCCCATCGTGTGTGATGTAATTTTCTGTGAGCACAGCTGAGGTGTACAAGTGCATGCTATACTAGTGTCAGTGGGGCAAAGTATTCTGTCAGGGATGGTTGAAGACAGATGTAAGTGCAGAAATCTTTATTTTAAAGAAAAGTGCAAACAAGCAAACAGTCCAAATCAGCAAGCAGATATTGTGAACAGTAAAACAGGCAAAAGAACAAGCGAAGCACAAACAGAATATTATAGACAGAAGCAGGATCAAAAATAAGGAAAAGGAAATAGGAATCAGAAACCAAGAAATCAGTCAGGAAACACGGCTTGGTAATGTGTCACAATAACACAATATTTCACAAAGTAAGTCTGCATTCTGAGTCCTTATTGAGGAACGCTGATTGCGCCTTAATCCCAGGCAAGTGTGTGTCATTCACGGTATGCGCATGAGTCAGTTCAGAGTACAAGCTATCCAAAGCGCGCCTGAGAGCCCTTCTGTTGTGACAACTAGACTATAGTATAATATTATGGTCTAGAGTGACTTCTCGGTCAATTTGTTTGCATTTCTCCACAAAAATTATGGCAATGCAGTATTAGAAAAGGAATCAAAATAAAGTGGTGGCTAATTTATTTGAAAAATATTTACCTGCTTATCTTCCATCCATTTGATGCATGACACTGTATGCTGTCAAGCAGAATCCTACATCATGTAGCACCACCCTCATTTTCATCTCCTAATGCATCCATGTATCTAGTTAATCCAGTATGGCCGCACCTGGGGAAATGGCCCAGCGGACTGATGTTACAACTTTAACATTTTTTTAAGCTAAAGTCCGCTTAATTTTTTTCACCTAGAACATCTTGTATTAATGTATAATGATGACATTTCATAACCCCGTACTTTCCTGGTTAATCACTTTATTAGGTTTATGTATGCTTTTACAGGGGTTCAGTTCATCTCCGCAACTTGCATAAGGGAACTAAGAGGACTACATTTGATTTTACATTAAACATCGTGCTTCACCAGCCCTATTGCCTTCACCATGAGAAAATGAATCATCCAACCATTAATATACATTAGTAACAAATATGTGGGCATCTTAACAAACAATTCGTGTCACGCAGAGATGGAAAAAGGAAGAACAAGAAATGATACTGTAGGCGTAATTTTATTAATACCTCCTTTATCAAAGAAAACATGACCTGTGATTGAAAACACACAAAAGCAAGTAATAGTCTCTCCTCTCTCTCACTCTCCTTCCAAGATATAATGCCTGTAATAACCAGGAGCTGCCTTTCTATTTTGCTCTGTGGCTCTCTTGTCAGCATGCAACTTTGGTGGGGTTCATTTAAAGATAATCACTGTCCTGGTTGTGATCTCTGAGCTTTTGTACGTTTACAATGTGCCTTCAGGCATCTAATAAACAGATACTGTTCATAAGGAAGACCGTGTTTGATGTAAAAATCATAGTTATACATAATTGAGAGTAAGAAAGGAAAACTGTGTGCAGTTGTGGTCATCAACAACCAGCTGAGAAGATCTGAGTGATTTATGGAAACTCAGATGTGTTCTGGGATAATACTGTGTGCTATTTGTGTACTTTTTACATTTCCAGAAATTGCGATGTGTCTCTGAATTGATAGTGAGTCTAGAAAATGACAAGAAACTGGTATTTTAATGTCCTGTATTTTCCCATTAGTTAGATCAAATAGATACCATATTATTTTATATAATGGTAGTCCATGTCTGATGACTAGGACGTGCTTAGCATTTATGATCATCACATCACAGCTACCTAAGTGCAAAACTCCAGCTAGCAACTTCCAGCTTCTCAGGCCTGTCACTGTTGGCTCATCAACTTAGGTCTTCCTGCACCTCCATAGCTTGCATGGAAAGTCAGGCCATTTATTGTCATGCCCCCAGTAAATGCCTCTCTGGACATAAGAGCTTGTATTCTCATGGCACAAAAGATTGCGATGATCGGGAAGCTCCAAAGTTGCCCTGCAGTGTCCTCTAACTGGATAGTTCTGTTGCTCGTTGACTTTGTAAAACTCAGTTCATCCAAGCACCAAGATGCCTTACTCAAACATTGTACTGCAAGAGTATCTTCTGCTTGAGTAAGACAGTGCCTCCCTGCTGCCAGAGGCACTCTATTGTCCGTACCCTGGACAGGGGCCCTTACCGGGCGCTGTCAGCCAGAGCCAGTTGAGCCCAGGACTTTTGTGGGGCAGGGTCACCACTCCATATAGTAGTGATATACAGTGGTGCTTGAAAGTTTGTGAACCCTTTAGAATTTTCTATATTTCTGCATAAATATGACCTAAAACATCATCAGATTTTCACACAAGTCCTAAAAAGTAGATAAAGAGAACCCAGTTAAACAAATGAGACAAAAATATTATACTTGGTCATTTATTTATTGAGGAAAATGATCCAATATTACATATCTGTGAGTGGCAAAAGTATGTGAACCTTTGTTTTCAGTATCTGGTGTGACCCCCCTGTGCAGCAATAACTGCAACTAAACGTTTGCGGTAACTGTTGATCGGTCCTGCACACCGGCTTGGAGGAATTTTAGCCCATTCCTCTGTACAGAACAGCTTCAACTCTGGGATGTTGGTGGGTTTCCTCACATGAACTGCTCGCTTCAGGTCCTTCCACAACATTTCGATTGAATTAAGGTCAGGACTTTGACTTGGCCATTCCAAAACATTAACTTTATTCTTCTTTAACCATTCTTTGGTAGAACGACTTGTGTGCTTAGGGTCGTTGTCTTGCTGCAAGACCCACCTTCTCTTGAGATTCAATTCATGGACAGATGTCCTGACATTTTCCTTTATAATTCGCTGGCATCATTCAGAATTCATTGTTCCATCAATGATGGCAAGCCATCCTGGCCCAGATGCAGCAAAACAGGCCCAAACCATGACACTACCACCACCATGTTTCACAGATAGGATAAGGTTCTTATGCTGGAATGCAATGTTTTCCTTCCTCCAAACATAACGCTTCTCATTTAAACCAAAATTTCCATTTTGGTCTCATCCATCCACAAAAGATTTTTCCAATAGCCTTCTGACTTGTCCACATGACCTTTAGCAAACTGCAGACGAGCAGCAATGTTTTTTTTGGAGAGCAGTGGCTTTCTCCTTGCAACCCTGACATGCACACCATTGTTGTTCAGTATTCTCCTGATGGTGGACTCATGAACATTAACATTAGCCAATGTGAGAAAGGCCTTCAGTTGCTTAGAAGTTACCCTGTGGTCCTTTGTCACCTCACTGACTATTACACGCCTTGCTCTTGGAGTGATCTGTGTTGGTTGACCACTCCTGGGGAGGGTAACAATGGTCTTGAATTTCCTCCATTTGTACACAATCTGTCTGACTGTGGATTGGTGAAGTCCAAACTCTTTAGAGATGGTTTTGTAACCTTTTCCAGCCTGATGAGCATCAACAACACTTTTTCTGAGGTCCTCAGAAATCTCCTTTGTTCGTGCCATGATACACTTCCACAAACATGTGTTGTGAAGATCAGACTTTGTTAGATCCCTGTTCTTTAAATAAAACAGGATGCCCACTCACACCTGATTGTCATCCCATTGATTGAAAACACCTGACTCTAATTTCACCTTCAAATTAACTGCTAATCCTAGAGGTTCACATACTTTTGCCACTCACAGATATGTAATATTGGATCATTTTCCTCAATAAATAAATGACCAAGTATAATATTTTTGTCTCATTTGTTTAACTGGGTTCTCTTTATTTACTTTTAGGACTTGTGTGAAAATCTGATGATGTTTTAGGTCATATTTATGCAGAAATATAGAAAATTCTAAAGGGTTCACAAACTTTCAAGCACCACTGTATCAGTCATAGTGACATGTCCACTATTCACTACCTACATTTTCTGTAATTAACTATGAAAGATTCTGATCACCTCCTTAATCCAGGGTGAGCTCAAATCTTCCTATTTCTGATCATCCCTCTCTTAAGAATATGAACTTTATCTTGTTTAAAGCAGATTGTGCATATTTCATCTCTCGCACTATCCTCTAAAGATTTGTGCTGTGTCTCAATCGGGATAATTCTGTTAGTACACTTCCATGTACAACCCCAATTCTAAAATAAAATTGGGACGCTGTGTAAAACACAAAAACAAAACATGATAATTTGCAAATCATGGAAACTTCATATTTCACTGAAAATAGTACAAAGACAACATACCAAATATTGAAACTGAGAAAAAACAATTAATATATGCTCATTTTGAATTTAGTGTCATGAGCACATTTCAAAAAAATCAGTACAGAGACATGTTTACTACTGTGTTGTTTCACTTCTAATTTTAACAACACTGTAACCATTTGGGAACTGAGGAGACCAATTGCTGTAGTTTTGAAAGTGAAATGTTGTCCCATCCGTGCCTGATATACAATTTCACAATGGCAGTTTACAGTTGCTCAACAGTTTGGGGTCTCCTTTATCATATTTTGTGCTTCATAATGCTCTAAATGTTTTAAATGGGAAACAGGTTTGGACTGCAGGCAGGCCAGTTTAGCACCCAGACGCTTCCTATAAAGCCAGGCAGACGTAATACATACAGAATGGGATTTGGCATTGTCTTGCTGAAATAAGCAAGGCCTTCCCTGAAAAAGGTGTGTTCTGGAAATTGTTGCTCCAGAACCTGTATATATCATTCAACATTAATGATCCTTTCCCAGATGTGTAACTTATCCATGTTGTGTGCACTAACAAACCCTCATACCATCACAGATACTGGCTTTTGAACTGTGCACTGATAACAAGCTCGATGGTCCCTCTCTTCTTTAGCCTGGAGGACATGGTGTCCATGATTTCTAAAAAGAATTTCTACTTTTGATTTGTCAGATCTCGGGACAATTTTCCACTTTGCCTCAGTCCATCATAAAAGAGTTCGGCCCAGAGAAGGTGGTGATATTCCTGGATATTGTTTATATCTGGTTTTAACTTGCATTTGTGGATGCAGTAATGAACTGTTTCCACAGACGATGGTTTTCTGAAGTGTTCCTGAGCCCATACAGTGATTTCCACTACAGACACGTGTCTGCTTTTAATGCAGTGTCACCTGAGGGCCTGAAGATCACAGGTATCCAATGTCAGTTTTCAGCCTTGTCTTTTGCATACAGAGATTTCTCCAGATTCTCTGAATCTTTTAATGATATTAAGTACTATTGATTATGTGATCCTCAAATTCTTTGCAGTTTTACATTGAGGAACATTATTATTGAATTGTTGCACTGTTTTCCCACACAGGCTTTCACAGAGCTGTGAACCACTCCCCATCTTTACTTCTGAGAGACTCCGCCTCTCTGGGATGCTCTTTTTATACCCAATCATGTTACAGACCTGTTGCCAATTAACCAAATTAGTTTTTTTTAAAACATTACCCAACTTTTTCAGTCTTTTGTTGCTCCTGTCCCAACTTATTTGAAATATGATGCTGGCACGAAATTCAAAATGAGCATATATTTTTCATATATATATCTCCATCCATCCATTATCTGTAGCCACTTATCCTGTACAGGTTTGCAGGCAAGCTGGAGCCTATCCCAGCTGACTATGGGCGAGAGGCGGGATAAACCCTGGACAAGTCGCCAAGTCATCGCAGGGTGTGTATATATATATATATATATATATATATATATATATATATATATATATATATATATATATCCCCTCCTAGAACTGCCACCTTATTGTGGTGGAGGGGTTTGTGTGCTTGAATGATCCGAGGAGCTATGTTGTCGGGGGCATTATGCCCCTGGTAGGGTTTCCCAAGGCAGACAGGTCCTAGGTGACAGGCCAGACCAAGAGCAGTTCACCAAAAACCCCCTATGGAGAAAAAATCCAGGACCGTGACGTCGCCCGGTAGGACGCAGCCGGGGCCCCACCCTGGAGCCAGGCCCGGGGTTGGGGCTCGTATGCGAGCGCTTGGTGGCCGGGCCTTTGCCCATGGGGCCCGGCCGGGCTCAGACCGAAGAGGTGATGTGGGCCCGACCTCCTGTGGGTTCACCACCCACAGAGGTAGCAGTTGGGGTTTGGTGCAATGTGGATTGGGTGGCAGTCGAAGGCAGGGGCCTCGACGACCTGATCCCCGGACACAGCGGCTGGCTGTTGGGACATGGAATGTCACTTCGCTGGGGGGGAAGGAGCCTGAGCTTGTGCGGGAGGTTGAGAGGTACCGGCTAGAGATAGTCGGGCTCACCTCCACGCATAGCTTGGGCTCTGGAACCCAGCTCCTCGAGAGGGGCTGGACTTTCCACTTCTCTGGAGTCGCCCGTGGTGAGCGGCGGCGGGCTGGTGTGGGCTTGCTTATAGCTCCCCAGCTCAGCCGCCATGTGTTGGAGTTTACCCCAGTGAACGAGAGGGTCGCCTCTCTGCGCCTTCGGATTGGGGAGAGGGCTCTTGCTGTTGTTTGTGCCTACGGGCCAAATAGCAGTATAGAGTATCTGGCCTTCTTGGAGTCCCTGGGAGAGGTACTGAGGGGTGCTCAGACTGGGGACTCCATTGTGCTACTGGGGGACTTCAATGCTCACGTGGGCGACGACAGTGTCACCTGGAGGGGCGTGGTTGGGAGGAACGGCCTCCCCGATCTGAACCCGAGTGGTGTTTTGTTATTGGACTTCTGTGCTAGTCACGGTTTGTCCATAACGAACACCATGTTCGAGCATAGGGGTGTCCATAAGTGCACGTGGCACCAGGACACCTTAGGTCGGAGGTCGATGATCGACTTTTTAGTCGTTTCATCTGATCTCCGGCCCTATGTCTTGGACACTCGGGTGAAGAGAGGGGCTGAGCTGTCAACTGATCACCACCTGGTGGTGAGTTGGATCCGCTGGCGGAGGAGGAAGTTGGACAGACCTGGCAGGCCTAAATGTATGGTGAGGGTCTGCTGGGAACGTCTGGCCGAGCACTCTGTTGGGGAGGTCTTTAACTCCCACCTCCGGGAGAGCTTTTCCCAGCTTCTGAGGGAGGAGGGGGACATTGAGTCTGAGTGGACCATGTTCTCTACCTCCATTGTGGACGCAGCTGTTCGGAGCTGTGGCCGCAAGGTCTCCGGTGCCTGTCGTGGCGGCAATCCCCGAACCCGGTGGTGGACACCGGAAGTAAGGGATGCCGTCAAGCTGAAGAAGGAGTCCTATCGGGCCATGTTGACCTCCGGGACTCCTGAGGCAGCCGACGGGTATCGGCAGGCCAGGCGTGCTGCAGCTCGGGCAGTTGCGGAGGCAAAAACTCAGAACTGGGAGGAGTTCGGGGAGGCCATGGAGGAGGACTATCGGTCGGCCTCGAAGAAATTCTGGCAAACCGTCCGGCGCCTCAGGAGGGGGAAGCAGTACTCTGCCAACACTGTTTACAGTGCGGGTGGGGAGCTGTTGACCTCGACTGGGGACATTGTCGGGCGATGGAAGGAATACTTTGAGGATCTCCTCAATCCCACCGTCATGTCTTCCACTGAGGAGACTGAGGCTGATGACTCAGAGGTGGACTCGTCCATTACCCAAGCCGAAGTCACTGAGGTGGTTTGCAAGCTCCTCGGTGGCAAGGCACCGGGGGTGGATGAGATCCGCCCTGAGTATCTCAAGTCTCTGGATGTTGTGGGGCTGTCTTGGTTGACACGCCTCTGCAACATCGCGTGGCGGTCGGGGACAGTGCCTCTGGAGTGGCAGACTGGGGTGGTGGTCCCTCTTTTTAAGAAAGGGGACCGGAGAGTGTGCTCCAATTATAGGGGAATCACACTTCTCAGCCTCCCAGGGAAAGTTTACTCCAGGGTACTGGAGAGGAGAATTCGACCGATAGTCGAACCTCGGATCCAGGAGGAACAATGCGGTTTTCGTCCTGGTCGCAGAACACTGGACCAGCTCTATACCCTTCATAGGGTGCTCGAGGGTTCATGGGAGTTTGCCCAACCAGTCCACATGTGCTTTGTGGATCTGGAGAAGGCATTCGACTGTGTCCCCCGTGGTATTCTGTGGGGGGTGCTTCAGGAGTATGGGGTTCGGGGCTCTTTGCTAAGGGCTGTCCGGTCCCTGTACGAACGGAGCAGGAGTCTGGTTCGCATTGCTGGCAGTAAGTCAGACCTGTTCCCAGTGCATGTTGGACTCCGGCAGGGCTGCCCTTTGTCACCGGTTCTGTTCATAATTTTTATGGACAGAATTTCTAGGCGCAGCCAGGGGCCGGAAGGAATCCTGTTTGGGAACCACAGGATTTCATCTCTGCTTTTTGCGGATGATGTTGTCCTGTTGGCTTCTTCAAACCAGGACCTTCAGCATGCACTGGGGCGGTTTGCAGTCGAGTGTGAAGCGGCTGGGATGAGAATCAGCACCTCCAAGTCCGAGGCCATGGTTCTCGACCGGAAAAGGGTGGCTTGCCCTCTCCAGGTTGGTGGAGAAGTCCTGCCTCAAGTGGAGGAGTTTAAGTATCTCGGGATCTTGTTCACGAGTGAGGGAAGGATGGAGCGTGAGATCGACAGGCGGATCGGTGCAGCCTCCGCAGTGATGCGGTCGCTTTACCGGTCCGTCGTGGTGAAGAAGGAGCTGAGCCAAAAGGCGAAGCTCTCAATTTACCGGTCGATCTACGTTCCGACTCTCACCTATGGTCATGAGCTTTGGGTAATGACAGAAAGAACAAGATCGCGGATACAAGTGGCTGAAATGAGTTTCCTTCGCAGGGTGGCTGGGCGCTCCCTTAGAGATAGGGTGAGAAGCACAGTCACTCGGGAGGAGCTCGGAGTAGAGCCGCTGCTCCTCCACATCGAGAGGAACCAGCTGAGGTGGCTCGGGCATCTTTTTCGGATGCCTCCTGGATGCCTCCCTGGGGAGGTGTTCCAGGCATGTCCCCCCGGGAGGAGGCCCCGGGGAAGACCCAGGACACGCTGGAGGGATTATGTCTCTCGGCTGGCCTGGGAACGCCTCGGTGTTCTTCCCGAGGAGCTGGCCGAGGTGTCTGGGGAAAGGGAAGTTTGGGCTTCCATGCTTAGACTGCTGCCTCCGCGACCCGGTCCCGGATAAGCGGAAGAAGACGAGACGAGATATATATATATATATATATATATATATATATATATATATAAAATCTCATCTCATTATCTCTAGCCGCTTTATTCTGTTCCACAGGGTCGCAGGCAAGCTGGAGCCTATCCCAGCTGACTACGGACGAAAGGCAGGGTACACCCTGGACAAGTCGCCAGGTCATCACAGGGCTGACACATAGACACAGACAACCATTCACACTCACATTCACACCTACGTTCAATTTAGAGTCACCAGTTAGCCTAACCTGCATGTCTTTGGACTGTGGGGGAAACCGGAGCACCCGGAGGAAACCCACGCGGACACGGGGAGAACATGCAAACTCCGCACAGAAAGGCCCTCGCCGGCCACGGGGCTCAAACCCGGACCTTCTTGCTGTGAGGTGATGGCGCTAACCACTACACCACCGTGCCACCCATATATATATATATATATATATATATATATATATATATATATAAGTGTGTGTGATTCTTCAGTTTCAACATTTGATATGTTAACTTTGCACCTGATTCAATAAAATATAGAGTTTCCATGATTTGCAAATCATAGCATTCTGTTTTATTGACATTATACACAACATCACAACTTTTTTTTGGAAATGGAGTTCTAATACACTGGGCACACAATGTACTTGAGTAGTGAACTAGAAAAGCACTCTGAGAGTGCAGACCTCCGCCAAGAATCCTTTAAAAAAAATCCGGGATCCAGAAGGTGATCCGGCTCACCGCCAAAATGTAATGGATTGTTACTTGTGCCCAGTCACACCTCTGGAAAAAATTTCAGAGCAATCAGTTCATAACTTTTTCTGTAATGTTGCTAAAAGACAAACCAACAAACAAACGAACAAACCAACGCTACCGAAAACATAACCTCCTTGGCGGAGGTAATAATTGGGTTTCAGGGAAAATTCTTTTTATGACTTACACTTGAAAAATCTGAAAGGCAGACAAGCTGTAATTGTTTGGAAGGAACATGGCTAATATGACACCGTTGCATCCTCCCTGCTCTTCTGCTGGACGCTGTCCTGCCTTGTCCTCGGTTGTCCGTCCCAATCTGTTCTACTTCCCCACCATGTGTCATTCCCCTCACAGACATAGAAAGAATGAGTGAGTTTGTGTGGGATGTTATGATGAACAGACAAGCGAGGTGGCATCTCTGCGTTGGCAGGGTGCTAATTTAATCTCGGCTTCGTCACGTCAATGTAAAATCACCACATGCATCACGGCCGGCGATGGGCCTCCGTCACATGCCGTCTGGGTTCCCGAGAAAATGCAGGGATTTTACAATTAAGTAAACAACACCACAAAGAATAACAACGCCATGATATACATGAAAAAGAGAAAGATCAGAGTTATTGAACTGAAGTGGGAAAGGACAGCTTTGGATATTTCACATACGGCAACCAGCTTTCAGTAAATGTATTAATTCATAATTAAAATATATTCATAATTTTCCTTCAATATTTTTTAAATAAATATGTCTTAAATTTCAAGTTTATTGTTTGTGGTGGGATTGAAATCGATTTGTTCTAATGTAAAATGTTTTCACCAACATTTTCAAAATAGAATCTTTATTGCATTGCTCCAGAATCGTTTTTGTCCTTGTATGTCTTGACACCTCTTTACGCAGTACATGGTTGGAGTGCAAGGACAGTCTCACACTTGCCCCTGGACAGTTACAAGTTATGGACCTTATTTAGTGGCCCCATTTCTACCATTACCATCTGCCAGCTGCACACATGGTCCTGAGGGCAAGTCTTTAATCACAGAGACGCCATGGTCCTTGAAACACTGTGACATTTTAGATTTTTCACTGAGACATTTTGGATCTTTCCTGTGAGCAGGAGGTACATTTGAGGGAGGTTAAGGGAAATTGAGCTCCCCCACATTTAGGCTACATCCACACAACAACGGCAGCGAGATTTTATTTAAAAAAATATTGCGTCCACATGGGCAATGGATCAGTAAAATATCAGGTACATATGGCAACGCAACGCTTGCTGAAAACGATGCAATACACATGCCACACCTCTAGGGGCACTGTAAGACGGTCCCATCGGAGACACCAGAACAATAGAAGAAGTAGACGCATGCGCATAAACCTCTTCTTCTACCCGGTGTGAAGCACTGTCAGGAACAAACACACAACAACAAGAAGATGGCTGCGACTACGCGAGGAAATCGTGCCTTCTGTGTGTACAAATTAGTTTTATTAGTGTGCATAGTTTTATATAACTTAATTTTCTTATTGTGTGTGAACATTTTGAAAAGCATTTTTATATAATTTATATAACTTTTTATATTGTGTGTGAACATTTTGAAAAGCAGTCTTATCCAATAAAAAAAAGAAATTCAAGAAATGGTTCAGTTACTTGTTTATTTAAAAGAAAAGCTGTATACAAACGTGAATGCAATGCAGTGGTTCATACAAAACAGCGAGAGTGCTGCTTGTTCTAGTCATGTGGTTGTGACGTCATCGTAAACAAATCCATTCTACTCATCCAGACGACTTCACAACGGCGCCGTTGCCAGATTTTTCCACTCTGGAACCCGTTCTCAAAAAATATCGTTGTGGGGCACCCAAAACGCCGGTGCCGTGTGGACGCCAGGCCGAAACGATAAACAATTTTATCAGATTCACCTGAATCCATTGCCGTGTGGACAGGGCCTTAGTTTAAGTGAACCACAAGCAAAATTGAATCAACATTATAATTTGTTGGAAATTTGAATCACAGTAGGGCATAATAAAAACTACAGTAATGATACTGATTAGTGAAATAGAGTGCACTGCAGATGCCAAACCTGTCACAAAGGTCTTGGCACTTGATTGTAGTCTGTTTTAATCACATTTCTAAGAATTCAGCATTGTGAATTTATTATAATAAATTGAATGACTCAGTTCAAAGTCCATTCCGGTGCCAGGACCTGATCTTCCCAGGCAGTCTCCTGCCCCAGTACTAACCAGGCCATTGAGGCACATTGGGCAGCACCAATCTCCATTTCAGTAGCCCTCTGCTTCTCAACTATTACATAGCTAGGGTTACAGTGCAAAGGCTAGTCCTCTGGTAACCACAAGAGTTTGACTCCCTACTCGCATCTGTATGGTGGTGTGCCTTGCCAGAAGGTACCATTTTGATAATGGTCTTTGGTATGACCTGACCACAAGTAGAACTCACGATCTCCCAGTCAAGAGGCAGACATGCTAACCACTAGGCCAGCTCATGGTTGTAAAGATGCAGTATAGAGAGGATATTACATGGTTGCACAAAGATATGAAGTTTATCTTCGAGTGTTGAACATATTCACGAGTGAGCGAAGCGAACAAGCGAAAATATTTTCAACAAGAGAAGATAATTTTCATACATTCACACCACCATGTAATGTTGTTTATATTGTATGGACACATCTACAAAAAAATACACAAGTTAAATCAAAAGAATTTTAATTTTGAATTGGTTCACCATTTTGACAATGCGCATCTCGTCAGCAGGAAAACACTGGGAGTGACATCATCAGAGTGAAATATCAGGAAATATGTCACTCAGACCCATGATGTGTTTCATTTGAAAAATGTGAGTTTTTCAACACGAGAAGATAAACTTCATATCTTCCAGCCAACATGTGATTTTCTTTTTATTATATCGACACATTCACAAACAAAAAGTATCCAAATTTATCAAAACAATTCATCGATTTCCTCACGAGTGACATATAGAGATTTATGTCACAGTTTTGGTTCTCCATGTCCTGGGTGGAGCTAGTATGAAAATACAAGTGGCATATTTCCCAGTAAAACATTCATGTCCATATAACGTATACCAAATACTGGGCAACCTCCTCCTGTGCTGCTACCTTGTTGCAGTGAGGAGGCTTGAGTGCCTCAAGGAGTCTATGAGCTATACTGGCTGGGGCTTAGGTCCTTGGCAGGTCCAACCATGCCAGGCAGGTTACAGGGGAGAGGTCAGACAAAAGGCAGCACCTGGCCCTCCAGGTTAGGGGGTTGGGCTCAGGGTTAACTGCCCTGTCCTGTAAAAAAGCTCAGTTACAGAAGCAGCAACAAAAGTATCCAACACAACCAGACGTGATGGGTTTCCAGTTGCCCAGGACAGATGGAGGTGGAAAACATTTGCTGCTGCCCTACATGCCATTGAGGCATAAAAGGCACCAAGAAGAAATACTGGGCAAATTACATAGTATGTAGCACCAAAAACATTGTGTAGAGTACCAAAAGTCAGACATTTCAAGAGAAGATTTGTAAGACTTATACTGTGGTGGCCACCAAAGTTGGCCATCATAGTACAATATCACTTAACTGACATCTATTGCTTTGATCAAGTGTAAGTGAAAATGTCTGTTAAAAACTGGTCTAAAAAGTTAAGAATGATTTATATGAGTTCCCATGTCCTTTCATTTACATTTAGAGCATTCAATTTACACATTTTTTCATTCTTTCCTGTATTCCTGCCATTCTTCCCTCCCTCTTCATTCCTGCTTCCTTTCCTTCCTTCACTCATTCCTTCCTTATGTCATCCATTCATATCCTTATCCAGAGCAACTACCAGAAGTGATTTGTAGCCTCCATTAAAAAAAAAAATACTTATGCTAGTACAAGTAGATCAGTGTCTCAGAACACCATCAAACCCTGTTAGGGAGGAATTAGTACTCATTAGTCCTAAGAATACAGCAAGTGATTCAGCTCTTCAGACTCTCTTAATGAATGTCATCCTTGTATCTGGGTATAATAAAGCTGTGCTAGAGACTTGAGGAAAACAATCTAGAGCAGGGTTTGATAAGGGCCTTGAGGTAAGAAGGGGCCCATTTTTTGGCCACTATAGGAATCCAGAAATCCAATATTTGGTGGGACTGAAAATAAGTCATCTCAATAAATTCTGGATCAGGAAGAGAAGATCTGTCAAGATAGATTTGTAGTTGTCCAGTCTCTAGATGGCAACCAACTAACCAAGTATCTGAGTGGCCCCTGTGGAAAGAAATGTCTAGATCCTCCTGGTGCAGTTGAAGAGAAACCTGTCTGAAAGAGTCAGGTTAGCAGAAGTTATGAGTAGAGAAGTAGTTGGATGTCGACAACTGCCCAAAGGTTGCATGCATCAGATGGGTTCTACACAATGCTGTACATTGTCAGAAATAGGGGTACAGTAGGAGTCCATTTCTGTAACCCAAGGTACAGTCTACACTAATATACCCCTTAGGGCTCATTATTGGGCCTCAAGGTAACTATGTGGACCTAGGTACGTATATGTTCCTAAGCAGTATATAAAGGGTACAGATAAATAGAGGGTACTGCCCCAGTGAAGGGGCAGCCTGGTGGTGTAGTGGTTAGCACTGTCGCCTCCCAGCAAGAAGGTTCTGGGTCTGAGCCCAGTCTGTGTGGGTTTCCCCCAAAGACCTGCAGTTAGGCTAATTGGCTACTCTAAATTGTCCATAGGTGTGAATTGGGAAATGGGAGGGTCGTGGCAGGAAGGGCATCTGTCATAAAACTATGCTCCAATTAATATGACAAGTGGATCAATAGGGTCCACATGGACCCCAACCTGGCAACAGTGCTGGACAAAGAAGATGATGATGGTACTACCCAAGTGACAAGTCATTGTACCCTAAAGGTACAATAATATACTTTATTTTCTGAGAGTGTATAATGGTAAAATAGCAAAAAGCTATCACAGAAACAAATTTGGGCTGCAGTTTTAAGAATATACTCTATGTTCTATTGGATTTTTATCTACAAAAATAAACCACTTTATCATTCTAAAGATAAATGAAATCACTCAATCATTTGCATTCATCTTTTAATGATCAGCCCAGGCTTTCTGTTTTTCTCAGGTCACTGACACGGAGGGTGGACATGAAGGAGTCAAGTGCATTCTAACCAAGCAAGTATATAGTGTTTATCAGTGCTGCTCTATTCATTACTTTGAATAGCTGGCAACAACTCCAGCACTCTGAATAGCTGGCAGTAATGAAGGTGCCAGTCTGCTAATGACGCACTTCAGATATCAGTGCATATATAAAAAAGGTGCTTTCTCACACAACATGATATGGGATTCTTTTGAAGTGAGAAATTCTATGTTTGGCTCAGTTTGTTTTTTACTGGATCAGAACACTGCAGGAGAATGTTTAACAAGTTCAGTTTGTTATTTAATTCCTCATTAAGTGAGTGAATTAATTACATTTTCATTAAATGAGTTATGAATGCACCTGGCAACTTGTCCAGGGTGTACCCCACCTCTTGCCCATAGTCAGCTGGGATAGGCTCCAGCTTGCCTGTGACCCTGTAGGACAGGATAAGCGGCTACAGATGATGGATGGAGTTATGAATGCTCTGAATGATGTTATGTGGAAGAATTATTTTGCTACTTTTCCTCCTCTGTCACCATGTACCTGGTTTCACCAGGCTTTTTTTCTAATAAAAATAATTCCCACCCCCACCCAAAGTAGGCCAGCTCCTCAAATAGGCCTATTGTTATGAGATCTGGGACCCAGAGGGTTATGTCAAAGCTCAGTTTTGCCTGATGTTTTGGTCTTCTGTCTTGTTGCAGCTCTTTTCTGGATTTCAGTGTATTTTGTAGACTTTGGGGTGGGGTGCAAACTTTTGCCCTAACCCAGAATATCTACTGTCAACCAAACAAACCAACAATAGACTCAACCTCAGGCTCTAAAGCAGATTTCCTTGAGAACGGGGAACCTGAAATATCTGATTTTGTCTCATGCATCCCTTTTCCTCTTTGTCTGTGATTTAACTCATTCATTCATTCATTCATTCATTCATTCATATATTAATAAAACATATTTATGCATTTGTTTGCTCATTAATTAATCAACTAATCAACTAATTCTTTCTTTCTTTATTTATTTCTTTATTTATTTCTTCTGCTCATTCATGCATGCATTCTTTCATTCACACATTCATTTTTTCAGTCATGAATCTATTCATTCACACAATCTGTCCTTCATTTCTTCCTTTGCTCATTCATCCAGTATTTCCTTCACACATTACCTCATTCATTCATTCATTCATTCATAAAAACATTCATTCATCTATTCACTAATTATCATATTAATAAAAACACATTAACACATTAATTAATTAATTAATTAAATCATTAAATCATTAAATCATTCATTCTTTTTAAATTTGAAAGTGTGAATTTAGCCTGGTCTAGCATGTGAGCAGAATTTGCTTTGGAATCACACACACGTACAGAATGTGAAGGAAATACTGGATGAATGCGTGAAGGAAGAAAGGAAGGACAGATTGTGTGAATGAATATATTTGTGACTGAAAAAAATAAATGTGTGAATAAATGAATGCATGCATGAATGAGCAAAAGAATGAATGATGGGAGGAAATATATTCATTCACACAATCTGTCCTTCCTTTCTTCCTTTGCTCATTTATCCAGTATTTCCCTCACACATTACCCTATTCATTCATTCATTCATTCATTCACATATTAATAAAACATATTTACTCATTCATTCATTCATTCACTCATTCTTTCGTCCCATCATTCATTCTTCTTCAATCTGAAAGTGTGAATCAATGTGGGCAGTATTTGCTTTGTAATCACATACACATGTACAGAATGAATGAATGAATGAATGAATGAATGAGGTAATGTGTGAAGGAAATACTGGATGAATGAGCAAAGGAAGAAAGGAAGGACAGATTGTGTGAATGACTACATTTGTGACTGAAAAAAATGAATGTGTGAATAAATGAATGCATGCATGAGCAAAAGAATGAATGATGGGAGGAAATGTATTCATTCACACAATCTGTCCTTCCTTTCTTCCTTCACTCATTCATCTAGTATTTCCTTCACACATTACCTCATTCATTCATTCCGCACGTGTGTGATTACAAAGTAAATCCTGCCCACATGCTAGACCAGGCTACAGTCACACTTTCAAATTTAAAAGCAATTGTGTACAATACAACACCTTTATCTTTAGCTTGGGGTGATAGCTCTATCTGAAGGTGTGAGAGTTATTACAAGGTGCCAGAGCCTCTCTGCTTAGAGACAGGGACAGTAACATTGTGTTTTTGTGTTGCTATGTGTATTTCTGTATGTGGATATACAGTATAACGTGGCAGTAGGTGTGCGTCAATGGACCCACACTGAGTGTCCCAAATAAACCACACCACATGAGCTGAACTTCTGAGGCAATGCTTTCTGTTTCTAATAAACTTCCAGGTACTGTAATTCACTTTCTGTGTCTATAAATATCTGGCTTGCAACTTGTGTGCTGTAAATAGGAGTTGGCCCCAAAACCACAGAGGAAATTAAGCACTTCCATGTTGCTGGGTTTGGGTTTATTTCTGCAGAAACCACTGATGTTCACGATCTCAATGCTCTGAATAGCTGACAATACCTAAGGTGGCAGTCTGCGAATGACGCACTTTAGATATCAGTGCATACAAATAAGGTGTGTTCTGTCATGACGCAATGTGGGATTCCTCCTGACTGAAAAATGCTATATTTGCTTCAGCTTGTTTCTCAGACAGTTCAGGAGAAACAGAACTGCAATTCAGGATGGTGTTTGTCATGGCCAGTGTTTTCTTTAATTCCTCATTAACTTAATGTTCTTTTGATTTTCATTTAATTAGTGTGTTGCATCTTAAGATGTGGAAGACGATTGTTGTGGACATTTCCTTCTCCATCACTATGCATCATCCTCCATAGCTTTGCTTAATTTCTATTCCAACAGTGGTTGATCTGTGTGGCCCTTGAGAAAAAGGCTTAACCTTGAACCGCTTGCCCTGAATAAGTTCCTTTGGATAAAAGCTTTGCCAAATGAATCAATATAAATGTCATAATAAATCAGCTACTCCTGTTCTTCCTTGGAAGAATAATGCGAGCCAGGTCCCTAATAGATTTTTTTTTCCTTATCACAGCACACACTGTTAAATCTGTTAGTAATAAGAAATATAGTTCTCCTTTAGAGTGATATCAAGCAGCTACCAATGATTATTTCACCACACACTTAGAAAAAATGATGTTTAAAACTTTCTTGCATAGTCAAAAGTTTGTTGGGTTCAAAGAGAGCCTCTTTCTCACAGAAGGCCATTCAGTGGTAGGGTTGTACAACCCCGATTCCAAAAAAGTTGGGACAAAGTACAAATTGTAAATAAAAATGGAATGCAATGATGTGGAAGTTTCAAAATTCCATATTTTATTCAGAATAGAACATAGATGACATATCAAATGTTTAAACTGAGAAAATCATTTAAAGAGAAAAATTAGGTGATTTTAAATTTCATGACAACAACACATCTCAAAAAAGTTGGGACAAGGCCATGTTTACCACTGTGAGACATCCCCTTTTCTCTTTACAACAGTCTGTAAACGTCTGGGGACTGAGGAGACAAGTTGCTCAAGTTTAGGGATAGGAATGTTAATCCATTATCTCTCTCTCTCTCTAGCCGCTTTATCCTGTCTAATGTAAGATTCTAGTTGCTCAACTGTCTTAGGTCTTTTTTGTCATATCTTCTGTTTTATGATGCGCCAAATGTTTTCTATGGGTGAAAGATCTGGACTGCAGGCTGGCCAATTCAGTACCCAGACCCTTCTTCTACGCAGCCATGATGCTGTAATTGATGCAGTATGTGGTTTGGCATTGTCATGTTGGAAAATGCAAGGTCTTCCCTGAAAGAGACGTCATCTGGATGGGAGCATATGTTGCTCTAGAACCTGGATATACCTTTCAGCATTGATGGTGTCTTTCCAGATGTGTAAGCTGCCCATACCGCATGCACTAATGCAACCCCATACCATCAGAGATGCAGGCTTCTGATCTGAGCACTGATAACAACTTGGGTCGTCCTTCTCCTCTTTAGTCCGAATGACACGGCATCCCTAATTTCCATAAAGAACTTCAAATTTTGATTCGTCTGACCACAGAACAGTTTTCCACTTTGCCACAGTCCATTTTAAATGAGCCTTGGCCCAGAGAAGATGTCTGCGCTTCTGGATCATGTTTAGATACGGCTTCTTCTTTGAACTATAGAGTTTTAGCTGGCAACGGCGGATGGCACAGTGAACTGTGTTCACAGATAATGTTCTCTGGAAATATTCCTGAGCCCATTTTGTGATTTCCAATACAGAAGCATGCCTGTATGTGATGCAGTGCCGTCTAAGGGCCTGAAGATCACGGGTACCCAGTATGGTTTTCTGGCCTTGACCCTTACACACAGAGATTCTTCCAGATTCTCTGAATCTTTTGATGATATTATGCACTGTAGATGATGATATGTTCAAACTCTTTGCAATTTTACACTATCGAACTCCTTTCTGATATTGCTCTACTATTTGTCGGCGCAGAATTAGGGGGGTTGGTGATCTTCCCATCTTTACTTCTGAGAGCCGCTGCCACTCCAAGATGCTCTTTTTATACCCAGTCATGTTAATGACCTATTGCCATTTGACCTAATGAGTTGCAATTTGGTCCTCCAGCTGTTCCTTTTTTGTACCTTTAACTTTTCCAGCCTCTTATTGCCCCTGTCCCAACTTTTTTGAGATGTGTTGCTGTTCATGAAATTTCAAATGAGCCAATATTTGGCATGAAATTTCAAAATGTCTCACTTTTGACATTTGATATGTTGTCTATGTTCTATTGTGAATACAATATCAGTTTTTGAGATTTGTAAATTATTGCATTCTGGTTTTATTTACAATTTGTACTTTGTCCCAACTTTTTTGGAATTGGGGTTGTATACTAAAGCCTTAAGGGTTTCTCAGGGGCTTGTTCATGGGTGATGGTAAAATGTAACGTGAGATGGACAGGTGGATTGGGGCAGTGTCAGCAGTAATGCTGGTGTTGTACCAGTCCATTGTGGTGAAGAGGGAGCTGAGCCAGAAGGCAAAGCTTTCAATTTACCCATCAATCTACATTCCAACCCTCACCTATGGTCATGAGCTTTGGGTAGTGACTGAAAGGATGAGATCGTGGATACAAGCGGCTGAAATGAGCTTTCTCCGTAGGGTGGCTGGGCTCACCCTTAGAGATAGGGTGAGGAGCTCAGACATCCAGAGGGATCTTGGAGTAGAGCCACTGCTCCTCTATGTCAAAAGGAGTCAGCTGAGGTGGTTCAGGCATTTAATTAGGACGCCTCCTGGGCACCTTCCTTTGGAGGTTTTCCGGGCACGTCCAACTGGGAGGAGACCTCAGGGTAGACTCAGAACATGCTGGAGAGATTATACATTTCATCTGGCCTGGGAGTGCTTTGGGATCCCCCAGGAGGAACTGGAAAGCATTGCTGGGGAGAGGGATGCCTGGAATACCCTGCTTAGCCTACTGCCACCACGACCCAACTTCGTATAAGCAGAAGAAAATGGATGGATGGATGGATGGATGGATGGATGGATGGATGGATGGATGGGTTTCTCAGAGGGACAAATCCTTACGATTTTCTCAAGATGGAACAATCACTACTTCACTGTAAAGTATATATGTTTAAAATATAACATTTACAACCTCAATTTCAAAAATATTGGGACACTGTATAAAACATTCATAAAAAAAGTATGTAAAGATTTGCAAATCATGGAAACCCTATATTTCACTGAAAATAGTACAAAGACAACATGTGAAATGTTGAAACTGAAAAATTTTATTGGGTTTTTTTTGTTTGTTTTGTTTTTTTTGAAAAATATATGCTCATTTTGAATTTGATGTCAGCAACACGTTTCAGAAAAGTTTGAACAGGGGCAACAAAAGACTGAAAAAGCCAGCATCGGTGAGGGTATGAGGGTACATTAGTACACATGACATGGGTAGCTTGTACATCTGGGAAGGCATCATTAATGCTGAATGATATATACATGTTTCAGAGCAATATGCAGCCATCAAGACAAACTCTTTTTCAGGAAAGGCCTTCCTTCTTTCAGCAAGACAATGCCAAACTGCTTTCTGCACATATTAAAACTGCATGGCTATGTAGTAAAAGAGTCTGGGGGCTAAACTGGCCTGCTGCAGTTCAGACCTGTCACATTATTTTAAAGTGAGCCATGGGCCACGGAACAATTAATTAGATTTTGATGCAAATCCAGATATGTATTTGAAGCCAGGATTTTTTTTGTCTGGTCTCAATGTAACTCAAAAAGTAGTGAAGAGATTTGGATGAAATTTGGTGTACAGCATTAGTATTATCCTTGGTTCAAATGATTTAATTTTGATGTTAATAATATGTGGCTTGGTGGAGGTATGTACTCTAACATGTGCCCTTCTAGTCTTTCAAATGTAATATGATGCAACATAAGAGCACAACTTAATGAAGCCACAATACAATAAATTAAAGTGATGAAATCATAATGTGTGCATGAGATGTGGCCTTTATTTTATATTTTGATATCTTGAGATTGTTGAATTGATAATAAAATGACACTCTTGCCTGTGTAAGTTCATCGTTTAGTCTGAAGTCTGAATATCATATACTAGTGCATCTGAAAAAAATAGTATAACATGAAAAAGTTCAATATTTTCCACCATTATTTTAGAAGGTGAAAATGTAATATATTCTAGACTCATTGCATGTAAACTAAAATATTTCAAACATTTTTCTTTTTTAATTTTGAGAATTGTGGCAGGGGGCGGCACGGTGGTGTAGTGGTTAGCGCTGTCGCCTCACAGCAAGAAGGTCCTGGGTTCGAGCCCCGGGGCCGGCGAGGGCCTTTCTGTGCGGAGTTTGCATGTTCTCCCCGTGTCCGCGTGGGTTTCCTCCGGGTGCTCCGGTTTCCCCCACAGTCCAAAGACATGCAGGTTAGGTTAACTGGTGACTCTAAATTGACCGTAGGTGTGAATGTGAGTGTGAATGGTTGTCTGTGTCTATGTGTCAGCCCTGTGATGACCTGGCGACTTGTCCAGGGTGTACCCCGCCTTTCGCCCGTAGTCAGCTGGGATAGGCTCCAGCTTGCCTGCGACCCTGTAGAAGGATAAAGCGGCTAGAGATAATGAGATGAGATGAGATGAGAATTGTGGCATACAGCACAAAAAAATAAAAAAACATCTCAAAAAAATATGAGGATATTTCATTTCAAGTTTGAGTAAAACAGTATAAATACCATCTATCTCATGGTCTAGTTCAGTACATGCGACCACAATCATGAGGAAGACTGCTGACTTGACAGTTGTCCAGAAGATGATCATTGACACCCTCCACAAGGAGGGTAAGCCACAGAAGGTCGTTGCTGAAAAGGCTGGCTGGAAAAGGTGCACAACTAACAGGGATGACCACAGCCTTAAGAGGATTGTCAAGAAAAGTTGATTCAAGAACTTTGGAGAGCTTCACAAGGAGTGGACTGAGACTGGTGTCAGTGCATCAAGAGCCACCACACACAGACGTCTTCAGGAAAGGGGTTACAACTGTCGCATTCCTAATATCAAGCCACTCCTGAACCAGAGACAATGTCAGAAGCATCTTACCTGGGCTAAGGAGAGAAAGAATTGGACTGTTGCTCAGTGGTCCAAAGTCCTTTCTTCAGATGCAAGTAAATTTTGCATTTCATTTGGAAATCAAGGTCCTAGAGTCTGGAGGAAGAGTGGAGAGGCACAGAATACAAGGTGTTTGAAGTCTAGTGTGAAGTTTCCACAGTCTGTGATGATTTGGGGTGCTATGTCATCTGCTGGTGTTGGTCCACTGTGTTTTACCAAGTCCAAAGTCAACACAGCCGTCTACTAGGAGATTTTACAGCACTTCATGCTTCCATCTGCTGACAAGCTTTATGGAGATGCTGATTTCCTTCTCCAGCAGAACTTAGCACCTGCCCACAGTGCCAAAACTACTACCAAATGGTTTGCTGTCCATGATATTACTGTGCTTGATTGGCCAGCCAACTCGCCTGACCTGAACCCCAGAGAGAATCTGTGGGGTATTGTCAAGAGGAAGATGAGAACCACCCAACCCAAAAATACAGACAAGCTGAAGGCCGCTATCAAAACTACCTGGGCTTCAATAACACCTTAGCAGTGCCACAGGCTGATCATCTCCATTCCAGGTTGCAATAATGCAGTAATTTGTGGTAAAGGATGTCCAACCAAGTACTGAGTGTATAAATGAACATACTATTCAGAAGTTGGACATTTCTGTATTGTAAATCCCTTTTTTTAATTGTCTTAGGAAAGATTCTAATAATTTAAGATAGTGGATTTGTGATTTTCATGAGCTATAAGCCATAATCATCAAAATTCAAACAAAAAAAGGCTTGAAATATTTCACTTTGCGTGTAATGAATATAGAATATATGAAAGTTTACCTTCTGGAATTAAATTACGAATAAGAAAAAAAAGAACTTTATCATGATATTCTAATTTTTTGAGATGCACTAGCATATATATTTTGGTAATACTTGTAATTCCTCACTTTATGACCCTAACTGCTTTTCTTGTGAAACAAAATGTTCATTTACAAGTTAAGATGCATTTGCCAATGGTGCAATCAGAATTATGTATAACCATATCATCATGACATTTTAGAACCATTAAAGTACAAGTTCATATCAGTAAAATGAATCTACTGGAAACAAATGTGGTTCTTATGATGGTAAATCTACTGTATGTATGTTGTTTGTAATGTCCTGAACATGGTTATCAATATACACTACCGTTAAAAAGTTTGGGGTCACCCAGACAATTTTGTGTTTTCCATGAAAAGTCACACTTTTATTCACCACCATAAGTTGTAAAATGAATAGAAAATATAGTCAAGACATTTTTCTGGCCATTTTGAGCATCTAATCGACCCCACAAATGTAATGCTCCAGAAACTCAATCTGCTCAAAGGAAGGTCAGTTTTATAGCTTCTCTAAAGAGCTAAACTGTTTTCAGCTGTGCTAACATGATTGTACAAGGGTTTTCTAATCATCCATTAGCCTTCTGAGGCAATGAGCAAACACATTGTACCATTAGAACACTGGAGTGATAGTTGCTGGAAATGGGCCTCTATGGAGCACTTGCATGTGACGTCACAGCCGATCCAGATTGTGACAGACGCCACCTTGTCGGTCAAACGCCATATTTCCGCCTTCTACTTCTGCTTCTACTTCTACCTTTTCTTCTGGAAAAACCTACTATATACAATTCTACTACAATGGCTGCAGCTACAAGCTCTCCCTACCTGTGCACGTTTATGTTTTTTGTGTGTATTTTTGCGTGTTGTTCGTCTGTACCAGACTTCAATATCCACTACAACCGTATGGACTTACTGGACATTGGTTTCCAGCAGAAAATGATGGTTTGTAGCGATTTCCATCGCATGCACAACATTCCGGACCAGAGAAAAAAAAAAAAATTCCGGACGAGATAGTGAGACCAGCGGGGTCTCCGTGGATTGTTATTGGAAGCAAAGCTAAGGAGGCGGCGCCGGGAGCAAAAGCGAGGCTGCAGAGCCGGCCTGTTGACTAAGCTCAGAAAACAGCCACTCAAACCTCCACTGCTAAGCCTCTACCTCTCCAACGCCAGGTAAACAAGACGGACGATTTGAAATTACAGCTGGAATTACCTTATTCTATTCTATAATCGGCTGGTCAGTGCTATACTCAATACTTAAGTGACTTACCCATCCAATGAGGATCATTTTCTTGTTTACAAGATGCCACATCTGAGTCGCTGACAAATCCTGAATTTCTGTAAAGATAACTGTCCAGAGATTTATAAGCACACAGTGCTTCACCACTGAACAGCGAGGGAAAGTTAATGAGGTAATTATACACGTCCGGGTATTCCGCTGGCAGTTCCATACCCACTGACACGGTCATGAAAACTCCGTCCGGAAAGCCATAAGGGTCACAAATCTGTAGATCATTTATTTTAGACATATATCTAGTTATCTGTTCATTAGAAAAATGAGCCGTGTAGTCCGTCGGTTGAAATTGATCCATTCTGTACACGAGTGCAGCAGTATTCAGCTGTGCTGTTGACCGACAAGATGGCGGCTGTGTACTTTCTGGTCATGTGACTGCAAGATCTACATCTATGTAGATATTGCACCAAAAACCAGACATTTGCAGCTAGAATAGTCATTTACCACATTAGCAATGTATAGAGTGTATTTCTGATTAGTTTAAAGTGATCTTCATTGAAAAGAACAGCGCTTTTCTTTCAAAAATAAGGACATTTCAAAGTGACCCCAAACTTTTGAATGGTAGTGTATCTAAAACCACTCTTTATTGAACCATATTGAACAATCTTTATTAGGGTGAATACGATTTTCTTTCTTTCTCCACCTTATAGGTTGAAGTCCCCTGTAGGTTATAAAATGATGGGTGTAAAAGTGGCACCCAATAGTAAATCAAAGTGCACCGCCTCATGCTGAGAGCTTTTTGCTGCATTCTGGGCTCCAAAGAAAGGGAGTCAATTATCACCAAGAGAAAAACCTTAGCAAGATCCCATTTAGTGGTGTACTCTTCTGTCCATCTCTTCTTCTCATTAGGAAAGGAGGGAGGGTGTGAACCTGAACAGATGAGTGTACTCTCCAACTCTGAGTCTAGCTTTAAAGCATTGATTTGATGGAGGCCTTGTTTTCTGTCATTTTGTAGAAGTTGGACATCTAGTCCAGAAACTCAACTGGTATGGTGCTGTTAGTATTTGTGTTTGTATGTGACTGATTATGTATTAGAAAACAGTAAAGCATTTTTGGCTATCTGTTGGGGTTAGAAATAGTATTAGATTTAATACTAAATTAAATGGGATTTAATTTGATTTGGGGGAAGCCATAGCCTAATAGTTAGAGAAACAGCTTTGGGACCAAAAGATTACTGGTTCAATTCCCTGGACCAGCAGGACTGGCTTAAGTGCCCTTAAGCAAGGCGCCTAATCCCCAACCACTCCAGCAAGAGTGGTGGTGTACCTTGTGTCTGATTAGCCAAAGAAAAACTGATAATGTAGATTATCAGTTTGGGCATTGAACCTGACTGACTGAAATGGGGTTGGTGGCTAGAATTAAGAGGGGATTGTTTTGATGCTTCAGAAATAGCATTGCATCTAATATGCCTTGTACAAAAAAAATATGTTTAACAGCTATTTCACAAAATTTAGTCGTACATGAGCTCATAGCCGATGAGGTGTGTAGTATCGAGTCGGCTATAAACCATGTATGACGAAATTGAGTCGAATAACTGTTTTATTCTATCCACATTCACTGGATTTTGAGAAACAGATTTTTTTTTTTTTGCAAATTCAATCAATAATTATACAAAATGTCCGACAAAATCATTTCTGCTTAGAAAGTAAACAAACCGGCGAAATGACGGTAGCAATTTGTGAAAAATCCGATAATAATTTTTGAAAAATAACAAAGATACAGTCTTCCCATCAAATACTTTCATTCCATATTTTGTTGCTTGTTTTATTTTTGGGGGTTTTGTTTTCAAGTAGAGGGTTTTTTTTCATTCTCAGTTGGTTGAGCAACACGCTCTGCCATTTTGTTTTTGTTCTTTATGGTTTTTTTGGTGGTTGGCAAACCAACTTGAAGGTGCATTACTACCACCGACTGGGCTGGAGTGTGGAACAGGAGATATTGGGGGGGGAACTATATTCTTTTAGTAATTTCTGTTTCTTTTAAATACTTGATAACAAGGTGATATATCTGACTTGATGCTCTCTACCATTTTGTTTTTCTCTACTCACCATATAGATGACTTGCAACCACGTGATCAAAATGTGCTATGTCATGAGCGTCCGCCATGATGGTGGATATACAAAGCAACTAGGATGGCAGCCGCTGAAAGTGTGTCTATAAACAATGCTGAATTTTCTCACTATTACCACGATTTGAACAGTCGAGCAAAGATTCAATACAAAGAGAAGATAGATATGTGTGGTTTTGACTCATATTATTTTTAAAAAATCAGACTTTTCTGAAGATAAGATGCTTCTACCGACCATCAAGTACCCAGATATTGCATTCTATCTGGTTTAGCTGCCGAAGAATCAAGTCTGACCTTGGACAAAACATATCCCATTTTCTGAGTGGGTGCCCAATCTGGATTGTTTCTATCATATAATTTTGCCGGTGCTCCTAGAAGCAAAATGGTAGTACACGTATTAAATTTATAACAATGACCGAGTGAACCACAACAAGAGAACGTTCATTTTATAGCAAAATTCTACCGATATTAAATAAAATTCTTCCATGATATTATTGAGAAAGCTTTTGAATCTCACCTGAGATAAAATGATTACTGTGAACACGAGCTGTTTTGGTTTTAGTCCCTGTTAGATCAGCCCTGCCGATGTTGTTCAGCCATGCTTGTCTCCTCTCCATACTAAGCCTCAGAGTTTCCTCGCCTTCTTTCCAAATCACAGACGGAATTCTAAAAAAAAACAGAACGTGCCATGGTCACAAGTACTGTTATAACCACAACATATACAGCACAAAGATATGGCATACAGTGGTGCTTGAAAGTTTGTGAACCCTTTAGAATTTTCTATATTTCTGCATAAATATGACCTAAAACATCATCAGGTTTTCACGCAATTCTTAAAAATAGATAAAGAGAAGCCAGTTAAACAAATGAGACAAAAATATTATACTTGGTCATTTATTTATTGAGGAAAATGATCCAATATTACATATCTATGAGTGGCAAAAGTATGTGAACCTTTGCTTTCAGTATCTGGTGTGACCCCCTTGTGCAGCAATAACTGCAACTAAACGTTTCCGGTAACTTTTGATCAATCCTGCACACTGGCTTGGAGGAATTTTAGCCCATTCCTCCATACAGAACAGCTTCAACTCTGGGATGTTGGTGGGTTTCCTCACATGAATTGGTCACTTCAGGTCCTTCCACAACATTTCGATTGGATTAAGGTCAGGACTTTGACTTGGCCATTCCAAAACATTATCTTTATTCATCTTTAACCATTCTTTGGTAGAATTACTTGTGTGCTTAGGGTCATTGACTTGCTGCATGACCCACCTTCTCTTGAGATTCAGTTCATGGACAGATGTCCTGACATTTTCCTTTAGAATTCGCTGGTATAATTCAGAATTCATTGTTCCATCAATCATGACATGCCGTCCTGGTCCAGATGCAGCAAAACATGCCCAAACCATGATACTATCACCACCATATTTCACAGATGGGATAAGGTTCTTATGCTGGAATGCAGTGTTTTTCTTTTTCCAAACATTTTTCTTATTCCTTCCTTAGGCAGCCTTCAGTCTCAAGAGACCATGGATAGCACCATGGAAGATCAGTTTCTGGTTTGTAAGCAGCATCTGGAGTGGCTGAGGAGCCCTATTCTGGTGTGGCAATCCTTGCCACATTTGTTGCAGATGAAATCTGTAGGTTGCTGCTGGCTTTGTTGTCTCTGTTTCCTTGTCACTCTTTTCACCTCCATCTGGCGGGCACATCTTTCATCACCACTCTTCACTGCTTTCGTGATAGCACTCCGCCAACGGCTTCGGTCATCTGCGAGGGACTCCCAGCTTTGGATGTTGATACCAGCGAGCTTCAGGTCATGCTTACACACATCCTTGTACCTGAGCTGCAGTCTGCCAGCAGGGCAGGATCCCTCAGTCAAAGCGCCGTAGAGAAGGTCTTTTGGGATGCAGCTATCCTCCATTTGATGGACGTGGCCAAGCCATTGAAGATGCCTCTGGCTCAGCATGAAGTGCATGCTAAGGAGACCTGCTCTGTCCAGGACCTCAGTGTTGGGAACTCTGTCCTGCCAGGAGATGTCGAGGATTCGCCTAAGACATCGAAGGTGGAAGCTCTTGAGCCAGTTCTCCTGCCTGGCATATGTTGTCCATGATTCACTGCAGGGTGCTCAGGACACATGCCTGGTACACTTTGAGCTTGGTGTTCTCTGTGAGGCATTTGTTGTTCCACACCCGCTTGCTCAGCTTGGACAACACAGCAGCAGCCTTGGCTATATGTTTGTCAATTTCCACATCCAGAGAGAGGTTGCTGGAAATGGTCGAGCCCAGATAGGTGAAACTGTCAGTGGTGTCAAGCTCCACATAACCGATGTTAATTACTGGAGGGTCGTTGGTGTCTTGACCCATCACCTTTGTCTTCTTGATGGTAATGGTCAGTCCAAACTCATGACAGGCCTTCGCAAAGCGATCGATCAGTCTCTGAAGCTGTTCCTGTGTATGGGAGGTCAGCACTACATCATCAGCAAAAAGAAGTTCCTTGATCAGGATGTGTCGGACTTTGGTCTTGGCTTTCAGGCAGGCTAGGTTGAACAGCTTTCCATCACTTGTTGTGTGTAGATGGACTCCGTCCTCTGAGTCACTGAATGCATATGCCTGCAGCAGGGAGAAGAAGATGCCGAACAGAGTTGGAGCAAGGACATAGCCCTGCTTCACTCCGCTGTGGATCTCAAAAGGCTCAGAGGTTGATCCGTTGAAGGAGACTGTGCCTTTCATGCCTTCATGGAACGATGTTATGATGCTGAGCAGTTTTGGAGGGCAGCCAATCTTGCCTAGCAGCTGGAAGAGGCCACATCTGCCCACCAGGTCGAAGGCCTTGGTGAGGTCTATGAAGACCAAGTACAAGGGCATCTGCTGCTCACGGCACTTCTCCTGTAGCTGGCGAACAGCAAAGATCATGTCGATGGTTGATCTCTCTGCCCTGAATCCACTCTGCGATTCAGGATAGATGCATTCAGCCAGGGTTTGCAGTTGGAAAAGTACCACTTGGGCAAAAACCTTTCCCATGACGATCAACAGCGAGATGCCACGGTAATTGTTGCAGTCGCTACAATTGCCTTTGTTTTTGTACAGGGTGATGATATTGGCATCATGCATGTCTTGGGGTACCTTGCCCTCCCTCCAGCACTGACACAGGAGCTTGTGGAGTGGCTTCAGCAGCACTGGCTTCCTGCTCTTGATGACTTCAGGGGGGATGGCATCCTCACCTGGTGCTTTGCCATTGCTGAGAGCATCGATGGCCTTGCTCAGTTCTTCAACTGTGGGTTCTGCATCCAGCTCCTCTAAGACTGGCAGGTCTTCTATGACATCCAGGGCTTTCTGGGAGACAGAGTTTTCTCTGGAGTAGAGCTCCAGGTAGTGTTCAACCCATCACCCCATCTGCTTTTCCTGGTCCGTGATGACTTCCCCGGTCTTGGTCTTCAGCAGGGCAGTCTTCTTTATGGGTATGCCCATGGCTTGTTTGATTCCCTCATACATGCCTCAGACGTTGACAGTGTCAGAGGCAATCTGGATGGAGGAACAGAGGTGCTGCCAGTAATCGTTGGCACACCGGTGTGCTGTCTGCTGGGCATTATTGCAGGCAAATTTTAGTGCCTGCAGGTTTTTCTGGCTGGGGTTGTGTTTGTAATCGATCAAAGCAGTCTGCTTGGACTCTATTACAGGCTCCATCTCTGCGATGTTTGCCTCGATCCAGTCTGTGTTCTTCTGATCCTTCTTGCCGTATGTTGTTATGGCGGCACTGTAGATGGTACTGCAAAGGGAGGCCCAGGTTTCTTCTGCGTTGCCAGTTGATGTCTTGGGGAGAGTCTGACACAGCAGTTCCACAAACTATTGGTTCTTCTTGGCATATGCCATCTTGCTGGTGTTAATTCTTGGCTGACCTTTTTGTTTGGAGTGGTAAAGCTTCTTGGGCCTGAGCTTCACTCTCAAGATGATGCGAGAGTGGTCGGTATCGCAGTCAGCACTATGATAGGCTCTGGTGTTGGTGATGTTGTTCAAAGAGTCACACCTGACGATGACCAGGTCCAGCTGGTGCCAATGTTTTGACTGGGGGTGTCACCAGGATGTCTTATGGCATATCTTGTTGTGGAAGAAGGTGTTTGTAACACAGAGATTGTGGAAGCAGCACAGCTCCAGGAGCCTCTGCCCATTTTCATTCATCTCCCTGATGCCATGGTGTCCAAGTACAGCTGGGCAAAACTCGTGGTAAGCACCAACCCTAGCATTGAGGTCACCTAGGAGGATCATGTGCTCTTGCATGGGGATACTGCTGATCCTGGCATCAAGCAACTCATAGAACTGGTCCTTGACCTCCACCACTGCCTGTAGAGTGGGGGCGTAGGCACAGATAATGGTGACTGGGTCTTGTGTGGTAGACAGGCATAGGCTGAGTAATCACTCTGTGCCATCTGTTGGAGGCTTGATCATGGGAAGCAGTGCATTTCTGACAGCAAAGCCTGTCCCATGCTCTCTGGCTACCTCAGGGCTCTTGCCTTGCCAGAAGAAGGTTTAGTGCTCCTCCTTCAGCATGCCACTGTCTGGGAGTCTGGTCTCCTGCAGGCTTGCTATGTCTATGAGCAACTGAAGGCCTCTCTCACATTGGCTATCGTTAATGTTCATCAGTCCACCATCAGGAGAACACTGAACATCAATGGTGTTGTTCAGTGGAGGAATTTTAGCCCATTCCTCTGTACTGAACAGCTTCAACTTTGGGATGTTGGTGGGTTTCCTCACATGAATTGGTCACTTCAGGTCCTTCCACAACAGGTCCTTTGTGACCTCGCCGACTATTACACACCTTGCTCTCGGAGTTATCTTTGCTGGTTGACCATTCCAGGGGAGGGTAACAATGGCTTTTCATTTAAACCAAAAAGTTCTATTTTGGTCTCATCTGTCCACAAAATATTTTTCCAATAGCCTTCTAGCTTGTCCACGTGATCCTTAGCAAACTGCAGACGAGCAGCAATGTTCTTTTTAAAGAGCAGTGGCTTTCTCCTTGCAACCCTGCCATGCACACCATTGTTGTTCAGTGTTCTCCTGATGGTGGACTGATGAACATTAACATTAGCCAATGTGAGAGAGGCCTTCAGTTGCTTAGAAGTTACCCTGGGGTCCTTTGTGACCTCTCCAACTATTACACGCCTTGATCTCAGAGTGATCTTTGTTGGTTGACCATTCCTGGGGAGGGTAACAATGGTCTTGAATTCCCTCTATTTGTACACAATCTGTCTGACTGTGAATTGGTGGAGTCCAAACTCTTTAGAGATGGTTTTGTAACCTTTTCCAGCCTGATAAGCATCAACAATACTTTTTCTGAGTCCTCAGAAACCTCCTTTGTTCATGCCATGACACACTTCCACAAATGTGTGTTGTGAAGATCAGACTTTTATAGATCCCTGTTCTTTAAATAAAACAGGGTGCCCACTCACACCTGATTGTCATTTCATTGATTGAAAACACCTGACTCTAATTTCACCTTCAAATTAACTGCTAATCCTAGAGGTTCACATACTTTTGCCACTCACAGATATGTAATATTGGATCATTTTCCTCAATAAATAAATGACCAAGTATAATATTTTTGTCTAAAAGAACACTTAAAGCAGTGGGAAAACGAACAGAGTTGCACACATGTGACTATGTTTTATATGGAATGTTGCTTGACCCTGCATTTGTATCTCCACTAACATGGCCGACATCCAGGTTTCTATTTTGCATTGACGTAATTTGCAAGTCAAGGATATGAGCTGATATCCTAGTAGTAGAGTAGCTAATCAGAGTGCACAATTGCTCATATCCAGTGAATGTGGATAGAATAATACCTACTATTAGCACAGAAGTCACCAAAAAAATCCTAGTTAATTTTTCATGGACAAGGCAGGTTATACATATCCAAATACTGCATCAAGAAAATGCCAGAGATATTTTTATAAGATATTTTACCTTATAGGCAGAACACTTTTTTTCATTTGGCAGAAGAAACATTGTGCTCTAGACTTTCAAACAAGAAGGAAAAAAATATAAAATCTAAGCAATATGGCCTATCATTTTAAGGACACATGTCTACCTACCAGCCAATCATGTCTCAGAAAGTTCTAGATCTTGCACTAGTGTTCAGGTGTTCTACTGAGGCATATGTTAAGTTTCAAAGCAGCTAACTTCAACTAGCATCTACCAAAAGTTTAACTGATGTTGAGACAGCTGGCAATTTAAGTCAACAACTTAAGACTATAAGTTACATTGATATTTAATGTTGGAAAAGTTAAGCATATTTAGAGATGGGTTGATTTTCTGGGTGCACCATTTAGATCACCTGCATGTAGTTTACATCTTCAAGGTTGCCAGATTTTGTTACCTCTAAAATCCTGCGTGTAGAAAAAAAAAGTTTTGTGAAACTTAAGAGGTGAACCTGTTAAGTCATTAACATCACTTTTATGTATTAAATATTAACCTCAAAAATCATTCCATTTATTTTAGTGTACTTTGAAGAAAAAAATCATTTGTTACATACAAATATCAGGAACAGTGAAATTCTTTCCCTTGAATATTTCAGCTTGTTAGAAAATTGGAGTCAGAGCTCTGATACCCCTTTTCCACCAAATCAGTTCCAGGGCTGGTTCGGGGCCAGTGCTGGTGCTGGTTCACAACTCATTCAACTTGCGAGCCAGCTGAGAACCAGTTTGCTTTTCCATAGCTCGCGGTGCTAAGCGAAGCCACGTCATTACGTCGCTGTATACGTCATTACGTCGCTGTATGTGTCAGTTACGGCACTACGTTTACATAAACCTTGGCGCGAATATCAAAGCAAAAACAACACGGAAGAAGCAGCAGCAGCAACAACAATAATAATAATGGATGACTTCGCGTTTGTACAGCTGCTGCTTCTCGTCGCTTAAAAATGGTGCTCTTTCGTGGTCTTGTTATTGTTGTTGGTCTTAACAACTCCGCCCCCCCGCTGACGTAAGCGATTCTTTCCTCTGGCCCAGCAGAGAGTTGGTGCTAGCCTGGATCCGGTTTTTCTGGCCCCAGAGCCAGTTCTTTGTCAGTGGAAACAGAAAACCCGGTTCCAAACTAAGCACTGGTCCCGAACCAGCCCTGGAACTGCTTTGGTGGAAAAGGGGCATGAGTCAGTCATGATATGATACCCCTGGAGCAGAGGGCCTTGCTCAAGGGCCCAACAGTGACAGGATGGCAGTATAAGGGCTTGAACCAACAACCTTCCAGTGAGTAGCCCAGAGCCTTAATCATTAAGCCACTTCCCACACCCCAAAACATGAATTACATCATCAATTACTGTGGCATGGTGGTGTAGTGGTTAGCACTGTCGCCTCACAGCAAGAAGGTCCGGGTTCGAGCCCTGTGGCCGGCGAGGGCCTTTCTGTGCGGAGTTTGCATGTTCTCCCCGTGTCTGCGTGGGTTTCCTCCGGGTGCTCCGGTTTCCCCACAGTCCCAAGACATGCAGGTTAGGCTAACTGGTGACTCTAAATTGACCGTAGGTGTGAATGTGAATGGTTGTATGTGTCTATGTGTCAGTCCTGTGATGACCTGGCGACTTGTCCAGGGTGTACCCCGCCTTTTGCCTGTAGTCAGCTGGGATAGGCTCCAGCTTGCCTGCGACCCTGTAGAACAGGATAAAGCAGCTAGAGATAATGAGATGAGATGAGATGAGATGAGATGAGATGAGACATCATCAATTACATGCTTGACAGAAGGCCAAGATTTATGCATAAGTGAAACATAACTCGCCAAACTTTTCCCTGAATGGTTAACACAAACATAGTATATTCTGAAAAGTGCTTAAGTCTGTAGTTATGTATGAGATTTGAACACCAATTTCAGCTTTAAATTCTCCCTAAATCCATGTAACTCAGCACTGAATATGCTCCTATACAGTACTGTGCAAAAGCACAGTAGAGTCCCATGGCACATGTAAATAAATGCTGGAGACCAAAAATGGCTTAGAAATAATGAAATGAAATTTTTCAATATTTAAAAACAATATTATAAGCAGTCAGCCATAATAAATGAAACAAAGTCAATATTTGGTGTGAGCTGACATTTTGCTTTAGTCTCAGGTACAGTGAGTGCAGTTTGATAAGGAAATGAGCTGTAGGTTTTACTGAGCATCTTTCAGAACCAGCCACCGTTCTTCTGGACACTTTGACTGTCACACTTGCTTCTTCATTTTGCATCAAAACCCAGAAGCCTTCATTATGTTTTCTTTTTTAATCTGAAAAGTGCTCTCTTATGTAATATGCTGCTCAGATACAAACATTTTTTCTTCTGTAACATTTAATTTTGTGCTGGAAAATGAATGTTTGGGACTCTAAAATGTTTGTGTACTGACTTGATAATGTAGAAGTGACAAAATAGAAATCTATAACAAAGTTTGTTTGAAAAAAAATAGGGGGGCTAAGACTTTTGCACAGTATTGTATTTTCAGGTAGATTAGTTCTCATTCTCACAGTGAAGGGACTCAAAGTGCTTTTATCTCCTCTTTTAGCCCAAGAGTCAACAAAATCATTGAATCGATGCTGAAAATAGAGTTATAGATAACACCACTAACCCAATAAGCAATATCAATTTTCAAGCTTATTCCACTTGCAAATTGCTTGATAATGATGTGAACCAATTTTTATGTGGGCTCAAATTGGTGTGAGTTCTGTACACTGAAATAAGATGTTTGTAATTTTGCACTGTAAATTATATAAGTTCAAAAGGCAATCAAGGTCTCGGCTTTTCTATTAAAAAAAAAAAATGCTTTGTCCTATTTCAGCCTGACTAGTAATCTTTTCCCAGAACTTGAATGCAGAATATTGGGACGTTGATTAAAGTGTATGTCTTAGTGAACTGTACTGCACTCATGTCATATCTTTACGGTGTTGTTTTTGGAGCAAACGGGGCTAAATCATTGAGTCATATGTTCAGATTATGAATTAATTTGTCAAAAATGTGTCATGAAAATACTCCATTTTGTACCATAGTATGCATGTAGTATGCAGTATGTTGTAGCATTGCTGAAGTTTCCTTTGTAGTGTCTTCATTATTAGCTCAACCAGCCGATAGGTGATGAGTTTATGCCATCATGTGTTGTCCGTCTTCCGTCGTCCATCTGGCATCGTCCACATTTCACAAAAATCGCTTTTTCTCTCTCAATTCTTCACTGATTTTTATTCTTGTTGGCAGGAAGATGGGTCTGTCTGAGGTGCATATAGCTTCTACCCAAATTTGCATAATGGAAATTAATAATGAAGATATTGAGTAATTAATCCCTAACGAGCAGTTTCCACACAAATCGCTTCTTCTCCCTCAATTCTTCACTGATTTTGATTCTTTCTGGCATGAAGGTAGGGGTACCTAGGGTGCATATAACTTCTACCTAGATTTGCTTAATTAAAATTATTAATGATGTTTTGGACTAATTAAGCCTTAATGAGCAGTTCAATAAAAATCACTTCTTCTCAGTCAATTCCTCGCTGTTTTGGATTCTTTCTGGTGTCTAGGTCGGTATTCCTAGGGTGTATATAGCTTGTATATAGTGTATATAGCATGCACAAGGTGGCCCACTTTAGATCGTTCCTTCTGGAATAGACAGGGCCGGAGTGAGCTACGCCATCACTGACTGTCTCGTTGTGATGTCTAATGCCTTTGTTCTGTTAGATCAAATGTTATTTGTTAGCATAGTACTGTGTTGTTTGTTTGTCATGTCAGCAACATGTTATATCGGCACATTGTTTTATGTTCATGTTCACCATTTTGATTAAACCATGTGGGATCTGTGGCAAACCAACAAAGCTGTGTTTGTGCTGTAATATCAGGTACATTGTTTCAGGCTCAAGCTTTCCTTCTCAGTGATGCTATCGTAGTAACAACAGAAATATTTTCAGTATGTCAAAAATAAATCTTACCATGATAAGCTTAAATCTTAAAATCTTAATTTTTATCAACTTTCTCATGATTTTGCAATACCAAGACATCATTTCGGTATACCTTCTCATTCTTAGGACAAGATAAAACAAGTCTTTTTTTTTTAGCTGAAGTGTAGAATAGTATGTGATTCAAGTCGGAACTGCTGTAGGCATTTTTGCAATGATAACTTACATTTTATTTCATGACATTTCAAATGTAGCTCAGGCTTATGAATCGACATCAGTGGACAACCTGAAAAAATGCGTAAATGATTGAGTTTCAATCGAGGCTGACCGACAAACTAATTTCATCGTTTCATCAAAAGTTTGTTTTACAACGTCCAAAACATAAGAAAACTCATTTAGCACTAGAAGATTTAATTTTAGATACATAAAGTTGATGTATGTACCTTTAATAAAACGATCGCTGCAAACACGAGTGTGTGGACTCTCGATTCCTTTCAAACACAGTGAAAGGTTTGCGAGCCATTTTTCAAGGCATCTTTTTGAGATATTTTTCATTCTTTTACCCTTGTGCATGACTTCTTTTGGTGTCCTGTAATACCTTTTGTCTTTTTCTCAATTTGATCAGTTTGAACATCCAAATACAGAGCAACAGTCTGGCATATTTGGAGGCGAAACACAAGAAACTACTGCAAAGCGACTGTAAACAAATATGATGCCTGCCCTTCAGCTGAAAATCTGAATATGTAATGAGGCAGATCACTATTGAAAGTGATGTCTATTGCAAACAAAGAACAGCGATGTCCTCATGTGAATTCAGAGCAGCATACGTACAACCTCTTTCTCACATGAATAACAACAAATACAGCACTGACAAACAAATTAGCATCAAAATCACTAAATACACCACAAATATGTCAATATAAACCTATTTAATGTGTTCTAGGGTGTAGTTTTCATTTAATGAGCCCTGATTTGCTAATGTGACTGTGGCTGGTGCTTTGTCTCCTACCTGTTCCCTCTATAAAAGAGCCTATTACACTGATCTCACTTCCTGTTCTATTCCTGTAATTTAATACATTATTTTCAGCACTTTGTGCAAAAGTAAACAGTCTGGGTTTGTTTGTTTGTTTGTTTGTTTGTTTGTTTGTTTGTTTGTTTGTTTTGCATTTTAATATTTTAGACTCAGTGTAGTGTATTTTTAATGTTATTGAGGATGAAGTAAAAAATAAAGATGACTAATGGGCAGAGGTTGCCAGGTTTACTGAGGATGATGATTTTTACTGATTACTTGATGATGATGAGGAGGAGGAGAAGGATGTACTAAACAACAAGAAAGGAATAATCTTAATGCTGATACTGAAGTGTCGAATGGAAAGATCTTTTCACTGGTCTTCTAGAGCTACACTTGGTCATTATTCTAGGAGTACTGCAGTTTGGTAGATTTCCTAAATTGCTATGATCAGGCAGTTTTCCAGAATGACTACAGTAACCCAGTGCCTTGATCTACTAGAACTGAACTGTGTTACAAGTGCTCTAGAGCATTTTAATAACACAATACCATTTTAGAACCTTTATGAAAGGTATATTCAGGGAAATTTTAACACTGCTAGTCCATGGGTTGTACAGATGTGGCAAGCTTAGTCATTAGAAGAAAAAAACAAAGAATCTAAGGAAATTCAAAACATTAATCAAAACTTTGTGACTGCTAATTTTTCCAAATGCACTAAATTGTACAGTAATGCAGCTTAGCCAATGCAGTGCATCAGCTACTATAGACACATGCTGCCCCCCCGACTCTCTCCTAGCTTTCTTTCATCTCAGAAATATTGCTAAGATAAGAGATTTAATGTCACTACACGATGCAGAAAAACTAGTTCATGCTTTTGTTACCTTCAGGCTAGATTATTGTAATGCCTTACTGTATGGATGTTCCAATAAGTGCATAAACAAGCTCCAATTAGTTCAAAATGCAGCAGCAAGAGTCTTTACTAGAACTAGAAGATATGACCCCATCACCCCTGTCATATCCACACTGCATTGGCTCCCAATCAAATTTCATATTGTTTATAAAATACTACTGTTGACCTTTAAAGCATTGAATGGTCTCGCACCACAGTACCTGAGTGAACTTCTGGTCCTCTATGACCCACCACACCTACTTGGATCAAAAGGTGCAGGCTATCTGCTGGTACCTTGTATAGTGAAGGCTACATCAGGGGGCAGAGCCTTTTCTTAAAAAGCCCCATAGTTATGGAACAGCATTCCAAGTAGTGTTCAGGAATCAGACAACATCTCAGTGTTTAAGTCTAGGTTGAAAACATATCTGTTTAGTCAAGTCTTTTGTTAATAGTGTTTATGAGGTAAAGGAGTAAATCTGGAGGGTCCTCAGGCAGAGAGTGTTTTGGTAAACTGGGATTTATGGATGCTGTCGGCCCCCACTCACTTGCTCACTCGAGGTTGTTGACAGTGTAGTGGCTGGCTGCTTTATGTCCTGGGGCACCCTTATGCTTGTGATACCTTCTGGCTCTCCCCTTTTAGTTCTGCTGTCATAGTTTTGCTGGAGTCCCTGCTTGCACTCATTGCAAAATGTATACTGTTCTTACTCACCAGGTGACATTGGGCATACCTAACAACCTGATTTCTTTCTTTCTCTCTCTCTTTCTCCCCTCCCCCTCCCCCCACTCTGTCCCTCTGAGTTGCATGTCAATCCTGAGATTGAGATGCTGAACTCTTCTGCTCCTCAGACCTTCCTGATCCATCCTGATGCCCTATGTCTAGCTGGAGTCTCATCACGTCATTCCTGTGGAGGACGGCTCCATATGGACAGTTGGAAGTCACACTTGGAAGATGCTCTGGACACTTACAGTAATGTTTTTATGGCTGAGGACTACAATTGACTTGCTAAATTTAAGACTGCAGTTGTCATGAACAGTTTTGCACTCAAGTTTCCATCAATGAAGAGTTTATTACATCAGTGAAACAGACTTCATGTTAAAACTGTTTAAAAGGTTATAATCATGCTATCTGTTATCACCCAAATGAGGATGGGTTCCCTTTTGAGTCTGGTTCCTCTCAAGGTTTCTTACTCAGGTCTTCTGAGGGAGTTTTTTCCTTGTCACTGTTGCCACAGGCTTGCTCATTGGGGATAGATTAGGGATAAAATTAGCTCATGTTTAAAGTCATTAAAATTATGTAAAGATTATGACAATGTCTATTGTTAAAAGCACTATAAAAATAAACTTGACTTCACTTCACTCTCGTACAGTACGTCCACTCAGGTTTGTTGACAGAATGGCTGGCTGCTTTCTGTCCCAGGTCTCCCTCATGCCTGTGTTACCTGCTGGCTCTCCCTTTTAGTTATGCTGTCATAGTTAGTCTTGTTGGAGTCCCTGCTTGCACTCGGCACAAAATGTATATGGTTCTTTACCATTAGGCAACACCGGACAAACCTAACAACCTGTGTTCTCTCTCTCTCTTCCCTTTCTCTGTCTCTCTCTGTTGAGTTACATCTCAATTCTGAAACACCAGTGGCGCTTGCTGTAAACGGACAGTGCTAATCACTGCACCAGCATGCCGCCCCATTAGTAGGTCTCCATATATGTAAATTTACACAAACTCAGGACATTTCATAAAACATACGTCCAAACAAACTGGATTTTCATGAATTCCACATTTCATTCTAACAGTTCCTTCATATCAAGTTTGATAAATGAGGTGAACTATCAGGAATATTGTGAGCACATTATTGTCCTTCATTGTTCTAGAAGTTGGTCAAAGTTCTAGAGTTATTACACAATGATTTACCTGGCCAAAAAAGTTTAAATATTATCATCATTAACAAGGTCTTCCCACACTGTGACACTGATGTCACACTGTGCCTCAGGGAAGCACCATTTGTCAGCAAGATTTTAATCTATCACACCTCATGCACACCTTTGACAGCTAGCCTGTGAGTCTGCTAATCAGTCTGTTACATTTTGACAATGAGCTGTGAGACACTTTACTGAAAGCAACTGTAAATATCTCCTTTGGTTATTAGAGCTCTGATTCAGGAGCTGGGTTATGGTCTTCCCTTCGTTCTGAAATCTCAGTCTACCTCAGAACCTCAGTTTCTGTCACGAGCAGACCAGTGGAAGCCAGTGTTCATGCTGAACACTTAAGTGCTCCCACGGCTCACTGATTGTCCTCTCATGAGTCATGTTAGGAGGTATGTAAGTGCTTCTGAGGAGTTTCCAAGGACACAGGGAGAAAAAAAAATAGTGTTCTCTGGAAATTAGATTTAATATTTAATTAGTAATAGGTCTCATACCGAGGGACTATTTGATTAAAATTTTACTCATACAGATGCTGGCGTACACTCAGTAACCACTTTTTTTAAGAACACCATACTAATACTGGGTAAAGCACTTTTTTGCGCAAAACAACCTCAGTTCTTCAGTCAGACATGATGCATCATAGTGTAATTGCTGCAGATTTGTCAGTTGCACACTCATGCAGCTAACCTCCAATTGTACAACATCTCAAAGGTGGGTTAGTGGTTCAGACCAATTCAGGAATGACTTGGTGCATTATCATCCATCCATTATCTGTAACGACTTATCCTATGCAGGGTTGCAGGCAAGCTGGAGCTTATCCCAGCTGACTATAGGCAAGAGGTGGGGTACACCCTGGACAAGTTGTCAAGTCATCGCAGGGCTGACACATATGGCCCTTTTCCACTACCCTTTCTCAGCTCACTTCAGCTCACTTCAGCCCGACACGGCTCGCGTTTCGACTACCTCAGAGCAGCACGACTCAGCTCGCTTCAGCCTTACTTAGCATCCAAAACTCTCACGGTTTTGGAGTGGGGCTGAAGCGAGCCAAACTGAGCCGAGTGGGGCTAGGGGCGTGAGGAGACACTCCCCTGTGCACTGATTGGTGAGGAGGAGTTTTGACTAACACTTTCTGCGCGCTTCGGCAGCGCATTGATATCTGAGCTCCGTATCAGTGCGCTGCCGAAGCGCGCAGAAGGTGTTAGTACGCCTGTCATTATAGTGTGGACTTTCCATAGCATAGAAAATCGCTACGTTTCAATTTGTGTAACTGAACTTGTTTCATATCACTGGTCATATAAACCTATGTAAACAGGAAAAACGTGGAAGAGTTTGGTCGCATCTAACTACAGCCCCAAAAAATACCATTGGCCATGCTGAGCCTAGCTACATTGCTAACAGGAGTGACAGCGCGTCTGACTGCGTCTGACTGACTGGGAGGTCGCGCAAAGCTCGGAGAGGTACGGAGCAGCTCGTCTCAATTCAGATAAGAGCATATTTCATTATGGAAGTACGGTGGACTGTTCCTTTAAAGATGCCGCCTTCCACGTAGAATCATACGTCATCCTCGCCGCCATATTGGATGGGTCAAAGCGGAGAATAAAGATGCCTCATTCATGTGCTGCGTTTAACTGTACCAAGAGGTTTGCCGTCCAAACGAGATCACATGGGATTACCTTTCACAGGTGAGACTGGAAAAATACTTTTCATTGTATTTGGTCATTATAACGCAATTTTACGAACAGATTTTTCTGACTTTGTGGCTAATATGAAGTCTCGCGCATAATAGTTTATGCGCATGCGTCCTTACTGCTTCTATTGTTGTGGTGTCTCCGATGGGACCGTCTTACAGCGCACCTAGAGGTGTGGCATGTGTATTGCATCGTTTTCAGCAAGCGTTGCATTGCCATATGGACCTGATATTTTACTGATCCGTTGCCCATGTGGACGCGATATATATATTTTTTAATCTCATTGCCGTTGTCGTGTGGATGTAGCCCAAGACTCAGCTGACTTCAATGACTCACATGATGGCAGAGAGCCAACGACCCCCAGATCACCCTAACGACTCTCTAGACTGCTAACACCATTCACACCTGGCCTCCAGTGACCCTAACACCTACAGAATGACTCAACGACCCATGTAGCCTCAACGACTCTCCTTAGGGTTGCTTTTGGTCCACTAGAGGATAAATACCTGGAACTCCCCACTAGTCAGACAGAACTGAAGAAGCCTTTCAGACGAGAGGTGAAACATCTTCA